>NW_026726641.1:0-50694 GCF_029784015.1 Lycium ferocissimum | reverse complement strand
TTCCCTTTTCCCCTTTTGGGACTCCCGAAACCCCTGCCAAATCATTAAACAATCCCAACAAACATAATAAATATCAATAATCAATCTCGACGAATTCTAACATTAGTAACCCTTTCTCGCATACTCCAACATTTCATTATATTCAATTCGACTGCTTGCATTCAAATCAACATAACCATTCATACATTCAATTACTAATCCGAACCCATTCAAACAATATTCGAGAATGCTTTAAACGATTCGAAGAATATTTCAAACAACCCGAACAAAACTCCAACTCACCCGAAATCACACCCAAACCCGAGAACAACACTAACACATTTCCTTCTTCCACATTCATAAATTATGTCCACAATACATACGTTTACAATTTCATTTTCGTAAATTCAAGAAACCATATCAAGATCACATCATCTCCCAATTCAGCCCACACAATTATAACCTTAACTTGAATCATTAAAACTTCATTTTACATCATAGAATCCATAATGACGACAACTAAAATACTAAATAAAATTTGTTCATTCTTTAACTTACAAAACCATCCATTTTCGGCTAACACCTCCACACACAATTTTCATGATTTTTATCCATTTTCACACACTACAACAACATACAACCATGCTAAATACCATTAATTCATCATTCCTACACACCACGTACAAACACGGCCAACACCTACACATGCACGGTTTCATCCCAACATCCATATTTTCATAATTTTCATTCATTTAAACATAGCACAACACACACAACCATCCATAAACATGTAGGAAAGGATAGAATCTTACCTTATCCACCAACTTCCTTCCTCGGCTAAGATTGTACTTGGCATGAAAAGAGAGTTTGCTTGCCCCAACACCTATCCCACGTTAATAAGGACCTTCCAATGATTAGAAAAGCTAGGAGAAAATATTTTTTTGATGGAAATTTTTGGCCTTCATTTTTTTATCTCCATGGCCGATTGTCTCTCTAGTTGCCTCTCCAAGTTTCTTGAAATTTCTATGGGCAACAAATGATGAAGATGACTAAGTTGTCATCTTATATTGCTATATATTAAACATCCATGTGGCCATGGCCCACACTCCACATGGCCGGCCACATGGCTACTTAATTTCATGAATTTTTAAGTCTTCAAATCTTCACTTTTGGCCCCATATTTCATGAAATATTACTTTCCATAATTTCACTTTTAACCCCAAATTCCTCGATATCTCTAACGTCAAAATTCATAAGCAACTTATGTCTTAAAACAAAGTCGGAAAAATAACCTTGTCTTTAACTTGTAAACGCACTAACTTAAAATATTCGTACAAAATGCGAGGTATAACGGGTCTATAGACAACCCTGCGACGGGCTATGCGTTCCACTGCTTCACCGCGCGACCCGAGCTGAGTCGCCGGTGCCGACACCTCTAATGATCGGACGCCCCGTACACCGTTTTCGACTATCACATAACAACAGGGCGGCCCAAATCTGACACATATCCAACTGTATATATATATATATATATACAAAATACCGAAATAATAGTGCATGCCGACTAGGCTGCTATATATATACTGTACACAAAAAGAATGAGAGCCAACAAGGCTACATCATGTACCAACTACATACAATTGCCTACAGACCTCTAATAGAATAGAAAGCTATAGAAAGGACGGGACAGGGCCCCGTCATACCCATATATACTTGTGCATCTCAAAAAGGCATACCAAAATGAAGCGCAACTCCGAACCGAAGTGAGTGGGCGTGCGGCGGCCTAGCTGAATGGAGGTCTGCGGGGCGGACCGTCGTTCCGGTCTACTCCGCTCCGGACATGAACGCGCGACCCCAACTGCACAGGGGAGTCGATGCGAATGATGTACCGAGTATGTAAGGCACAAGAATAACAAGTACATAGAAGTCATGAGAGACATCTGAAACATGGAAGCTAATCTCAATATCTAAAGTCATGAGAGGCACCAGTTGCAACCTTATACCGACAATCATGCCAGATACCAATTTTGCCCTTCCCAATATTTCGAAAAGTACTCATATCAAAGATATTATAAGAAGTCTCACTTTGCTACACACTTGCACAAAAGCTTCCTTCATGTCCTTATTGTCAACTTCTTTTCTTTATTACCCGCGATCACAATACTTTTGTCCACATTCGTTGGTCATCACTAAACTTACACTTGTTCTCACCTACCAAGTCTAATACTCTACCATTGCTGAATCGTCGACCCGACATTGGTTCACCAATGTCACGCGCATCATCATAAAGCCTTGACAAAGCTAAAGTCAAACCGATCATATCATTGAGCAACCCACTAATATTAAACCATAAATGCACTCTATCACTTCCGAGCAACCCAATACTAAAACATGGAGACCCTGTAACCCTCTGAACTACCTTTCCATTTCTCACGAACTCTCACAATAAACGGGTCTAATCGTGACTCCAAACAATGGAATCCTCAGGCCATACCTAAAGGCTAGACTTGATCACTTCCGAATCAAAATAATATATCTCGCACCCAAACCACAACACGTCATAGATCAACCATTCGCATAAGAATTTAAGGACGAGTATCCACCCTCCGCGGGTGGTTAAAATAAGAAAATTCAGATACCAATTTGAATAAAGTCGCACGAGAGAATGAAAGAATTCGAAGTTTCCTAAATGTCTTATAGCCTCTCGCAAATAAGTACGGAGCTTACCGTACTGATCCACAAGACTCTACTAGACACGCTCTTGCATTATAAATCGGGTAACCTAGGGCTCTAATACAAACTTTTCACGACACATTTTGACTAAGTCGTGTGGGCACTCACCTTTTTCACCTCGATAAGCGAACCCTCAACCTAATGATAACGAAAGACATGAATAATAAATCAAGCATGCGGAAAAAAATAATTACGTAAGTCTCACAATAATATATAATAGAAATAGTGCGAAAATGAGAAAACACCCCAGGGTCTGATCTAAGTCATACAATAGCATCTAATGAAAATATACAAGTCTGGACTAATTATGCATAAATCTGTCTATCTCTTAGAATAGAAGTAGTAAGACATATATAGGAAGAGTCTTCAAGGCAGCGAACGTCTCGTGCTCACCCTGGAAACTCGATGCCATGCTGATGACGACTATCAGCCACGAGAGATGGAAGCAGACCCAACCTGATACTCTGCATTCGTAAAGGAATGCAACAAGTGCAGGTCAGTACAAAACAACAGTACTGGTAGGTATAATCAGCCGACTAAGCATAGCTAACATAAATCAGACAATAAAGCAGGATAGTCAGATAAATCAACAAGTAAAACATAATCGAAGCCAAGTACACGTCATCGCCTAAGTAGAGCATCTAATCCCAAATATGCCAAGTCACAATATGTCAAATCTGAAACCAACATCACAAGTAAAACACCGAATCATCTCAATATAAGCCATGATGCAATGCAATGCAATAATGTATGAATGCAAT
This sequence comes from Lycium ferocissimum, assembly GCF_029784015.1. Taxonomy (NCBI): domain Eukaryota; kingdom Viridiplantae; phylum Streptophyta; class Magnoliopsida; order Solanales; family Solanaceae; genus Lycium; species Lycium ferocissimum. Next base: position 47,221 of record NW_026726641.1, on the reverse strand, counting down.
GCAATCCCATGCAAATGTTGTGTACACATGTACTCCGGATGGAAATATCGACGTCTCGGTAGCAAAACCCAAGGTTACTCGTGAAGTCCAAGTGTCACTCATCCCGAATCTTTGCCCACGGAGGGTTCTTACCGGCACCACCTTAGGGGACCCGCGGAGTCCAGGTACCTCACGGCTCCAGTACAAACCCTGGCAACCTCTACCACTCAAACCACGATTCCGATACTAATATAGGATATCGAACTCTCACGCACTCAAGTAAAAATCGAGCCCAGTTTATCACAGTGTTTCATCAAGTATCATCAAGGTATCAACAGTGTATCATGAATGGATGAGAGTGCGTGCAATGCATGTGTCATAATCAATAATATGATCAATATCACAAGTACCAACATGGGCACGCCAACAACATATCAATGTCACAAGTACTAACATGGGTACGCCAATAATATATCAGTGTCACAAGTACCAACATGGGTACGCCAACAATATCAGTATCACAAGTACCAACATGGGTATGCCAACAATATCAGTGTCACAAGTACCAATATGGGTACGCCAGCAATATCAGGTAAAACTACACAAGCCGTATAGAACTCTATCCTCGTATCAGCATCACCCCATAAGATACTACAATAAAACAATCAAGATGGAACAACAGATTCCAGTATCTACTAACAACACGTGGCATCAAGCCAACACAATAGAACAATCAAGTCAAAACACAACGGGGCGGCTAGCCCCAATTACCCAACAGGGCCCAACCTAAGAAAATATCCAACCCAACTTCATACCCGAAGGTTTACACGCTTTCTCTGACAATATAATCTAAATATATGCTACGCTATACAAAGTCTCACCAAGGGTAAGGCATAACCCACCTGGCTGGCCGAACAGCAAACACTGACAATCACTCTTTAGCCTTGCCCTTCCGCTGAGCCTCAATATCAAAGAAGTCTAGGCATATCCGAAATCTAGAGTAAAAATCATGTAAAACGATACTAACATTGCTATCATTCAATTTAGGTCAAATCAAACCATAGAATTTGGGAAAATGGGGCCCAAAAGGTCAAAACGGGAAATTCGGGTGTAAAATATCAAATTAAGTACTAGGTGATCAAAACCCAACCACTAATTGCTAAATTAACTCAAAGATTCACCCAAGTTCGAGATTCAAGGAAAACCCCCAATTTCGGGTATAAACCCTAACTCTTTGATTCAAGGATTCAACACAAATAATGGAAGATTTATAATTAACAACCTTAGATACATCATAATCTAGCATAATCACAAAAAAAAAATCTCAATTTAGAACCCTAGATGAAATATCCATTAAACCCACTTGTTTCTTATAACTTTAGGAAGATTCCAGCATTGAATAATGATAACTAGGTGAGATAAAGAATCAAGATTAGGTATAGATGATAAATGAGTTTACCTCTAAGAATTTTCCATAAGAAACCTCTAGAAAAACTCCCAAGATGAACTACTTCGGAATAATAAATGAATGAAAAGACTTGGGGTTTTATATCATTAAATACCCCAGTCACTGCCCGTCAACAGGCCGCCATGACGCCACCGCATTGGTGGTCAGCCCTACCGCCATGGCCCCACAACATTGACGGTCAACCCTACTGCCATGGAGCCACCGCATTGGCGGTCAGCCCTACCGCCATGGAGCTCACCAGACCCCCGAAAATTCTAATGTCTTCCAAATTTGAAATCGACACCCGGAACCACCCCGAAACCTTCCGGACACAAACCAAATATGTAGATATACATAAAAACGCGCTAGGAACGCACTCGTGGCCTCAAAATTCCAAACGAAGGTCTCCTTGATCGAGTCAACCCCCGATATCTCATTTTCAACTTCCTAACCCAAGTCCCAAAATGCATCCGAGTGTATTGAAAACCGAAACAGATATACACACAAGTTCTAAATGAGCATCCGGACCTCTCGAAATCAATGAATTTTTGAAAAAGGTCCATTTACCTAAAAGTCAACTTTGAGTCAACTCTTTTTCGCTAAAAGCCCATATTTCAGAAAAACTCTCCCGAATCAAGTCCAGACACCTCGAGAAGCATTTCAATGGTTCCCTTGGGTCAAAAGTGAGCTAACCAAGCTCGGGAAAGGGTCAAAAGGGCCAAAAAGGCAATAACGACCAAACGGGTCGTTACAACAAGGCAGTCAACATTACCAAACCTAAGAAATCTATCCCAACTTCATAGCCGAAGTTATAACATGCTTTCTCTGACAATCACTAACTCTACATATGCTTTGCTAACCGAAGTCTAATTAGAAGGTAAGTTGTAAGCTACCTGGCTACCGAACTAGAGCCACGAATAATAAACCTTTGCCTTGCCTTTTCGGAGAGCGTCCAAGTACTCAAAGTCTATCCATTATCGAATTCTAAGTTAGAAATGAGAAGCAACGATCCTCATATTGCTATACTATCGTTCTAATAAAAAACAACTAAGAAAAAATTGGCCCACAAGGGTAAAACGGATATTTCAAAGGTGGAATTGGTAACCCAGCATTCTAGAAGTTAAATTCTACTCCTCAATTGCTAAATTAACTCAAGAATAGGCTAAATTCATCATTCAAGTCAAAACCCCTAATGTGGGTATAAACCCTAACTTCCAATCTTTCAATTCATCAACTATAATCGAAGATTCCATCCTATTGGTTTCCAGCCTATTGGTCACTAATTCATCAAACTCCATGCTTAGATTAGCCAAATCTATCAACAAATCTCATATTGAAAGACTAAATATCAAATAATGAAGTAAGTGCCAAAACCCATCTTCTTCCTTAAGTTTCTATAGATTTTCTATCATGGACTCATGCTTAAGAAAAGGTAAATGAATGAAATCAAGGTTAAAGAACTTACCCTTAAGAGAAATCTGCTTCGAACCTCTTCAATTCGCCTCAAAGACACTCAGGAACAATAAATGTGGGAATAGGAAATGAAGGGTTTTACTTAGCATTAAATAGGGTTCTGGTCCACGTCATCCTCCGCAGCAGTGGAGTGTCGACTACTACGGGACCGCCACCGCGCCTCAACTATCACCACAGCGAGTATGCTACAGCGAAACCCTGGCAGCTGCAGCGTCTCACTACGATTCCACACATCTAGCCATAGCAGACCAGGCCTCACCTAGGCGGGTCCGCTACAGCGTATAAGGTGCCGCCGTGACACAAAAAAATACTGGCTTTTCTCTAACTCATTCCCAAAACCCGACAATAACCTGAGGCCTCCCAGACATGTAACCATACAAAAAATGCGCTACAGACTGACTCGTGGTCTCGAAATTACCAATGTAAGCCCATTTTACCTAGTCAACACCCAATGGTCAAAGACCTATTATCCAACTAATTACCCAAAACGCTCCTGAGTGCCTCAGGAACCGAACTGAACATCCCAACAAGTCCTAATTGACCATCCAACCCTATCGAAATCTATGAATTCCTGAAAAAGGTCTGTTTACGAAACAAGTCATTACATCAGATACCAATTAAACAATCGTTTGTCCTCGAGCTACAAGCAAAAGAACAGGGAAAAGTTCTTGAGTCAGCAAACAACTGAGGATATCTGGAATGCATATCATATTCGTTCTCCCACGTTGCCACCTCAACAGGACGGTGCTTCTATTGCACCTTAACAGAAGCTATCTCCTTGGATTTCGACTTTTTCACCTGCCTTTCTAAGATAGCTATAGGCTCCTCCTCATCTGACTGATTCTCATCAAGCAATAAAAGATCCCAACGAATGATATAAGTCCCATCTGAATGGTATCTCTTCAGCATAGAAACATAGAATACCGGATGAATACCTAACCGGCCGGTTGGCAAGGCTAACTCATAAGCAACAACACCAAGATGACAGAGAATCTCTAATGGACCAGTGTATCTCGGGCTCAACTTTCCCCTCTTCCCAAATCGCTTCACACCCCTCATGGGTGAAACCTTCTGATGAATCTGCTCACCATCTATAAATTCGAAATCACGAACATTCCGATCGGCATACATCTTTTAGCTACTCTGAGTTGCCATGACGTTTTCCTGAATAAAGCTTCACCTTGTCGAAGGACTCCTTCAGCAAATCTGTACCCCAAGGCCGGACCTCAAAAGCATCAAACCATCCAATAGGAGAACGACACATCCTACCGTATAAAGCCTCGAACGGCGCCATATAAATGCTTGAATGGTAGCTATTGTTGTACGCGAACTCCGGCAAGGGTAAGAACTAGTCCCAATGAACACCAAAATCAATAACAGATGCTCTCAACATATCCTCAAGCACCTAAATAGTCCTCTCAGACTGGCCATCCGTCTGTGGATGAAATGCGGTGCTAAGAGCTAACTGAGTACCCAATGCATCCGGCTAGGTCTTCCAGAAATGGGAGGTAAATTGAGTACCTCGATCAGAAATAATTGGAATAGGAAGCCTGTGCAATCGTACTATCTCTCGGATGTAAATCCTATCCGACTTCTCTACATTATAAGTAACCTGAATTAGGATGAAATGAGCAGACTTAGTTAATCGATCAACAATAACCCAAAGGCGAATCGAACTTGCCCAAGGTCTACAGAAGACCCACAATAAAATCCATGCTGATCCTTTACCACTTCAACTCTGGAATGGACATCCTCTGAAGCAACCCCACCAGGTCTCTAGTGCTCATACTTGATTTTCTAGCAATTAAAACAGTGAGCAACAAAATCTACAATATCTCTCTTCACCCTGACCCATCATGTCTCAAATCATGATACATCTTAGTCCCACCTGGATGAATAGAATACCTGGAGCTATGAGCCTCCTCTAAAATCAAGGTAATCAGACCACCCACACGAGGAACGCACATGCGTCCCTTAATCCTCAAGACTCCCTCATCATCAAGCACGGCCTCCTTGGCCTCACCACTTAATATCTTATCATGAATCTTACATAACAGGGCATCATCAAACTACTGTGCCCTGATTTGTTCCAAGAGAAATGACCTCACCTCGACACATGCTAAAACCCTGACTGAATTCGAAATTCGAGTCGAAAAAACTGTTATCCAGAGTTTGAACCTCCATGGCTAAAGGACGCTCTGAAGCAATCAACCAAGCTAAACTACCTACACTCACTGCCTTTCGGCTCAATGCGTCAGCTACCACATTAGTTTTGTCCGGATTGTATAGAATGGTGATATCATAATCCTTAAGTAGGTCCATCCATTTACGTTGTCTAGGATTAAGATCCCTCTGACTGAATACATATGCTAGACTACATTGATCGGTGAATACCTCACAATGGACCCCATACAAATAGTGCCTCCAAATATTCAAAGCGAAGACTACCGCTGACAACTCCAAATCCTGATTAGAGTAGTTCTTCTGATGAATCTTCAAGTGCGTGGAAGCATAGACAATTACCTTGCCCTCTTGCATCAAAACGGCACCCAAACTAACACGAGACGCATCACGATATACTGAGAAATCCTTACCCTCCACGGGTAATGCCAAAATCAGGGCTGTAGTCAACAAGGTCTTGAGCTTTTAGAAGCTCTCTTCACAAGAATCGGACCACTAGAAAGGAACCTCTTTTTCAGTCAATCGGATCAAGTGCGAAGAAATAGAAGCAAACCCTTTCACAAACTGACGGCAGTAACTTGTAAAACCCATGAGCTACGAATCTTAGTCACTGAACTGGGCCTCGCCCAATTCCTAACAGCCTCGATCTTGTTCGGATCAACCATAATCCCATCCTTTGACACCACGTGGCCCAAGAATGCCACTGCATCAAGCCAGAACGCACACTTAGAAAACTTGGCATAAAGCTCTTTCTCCTTCAATAACCCAAGGACAATCCTAAAATGACGCTCGTGCTCTTCCTTACTCTTCGAATACACCAAAATGTCACCAATGAAGACTATGACGAAGAAATCCAAGTATGGCTTGAAAATGCCATTCATCAAATCCATGAATGCTACCAGGGCATTCATAAGCCCAAAGACATAACAAGGAACTCGTAATGACCATAACGAGTCCTAAAGAAATCTTCGAATATCCTCGGCCAATCTTTAGGTGATAGCCTCGACTCAAATCAATCTTCAAAAACACAGAAGCACCTTGAAGCTAGTCGAACAAGTTATCAATGTAGGGAATAGGATACTTATTTCAAATGGTGACCTTGTTCAACTAGTTGTAACAATATACATCCGCAATGTCTCATCTTTCTTCTTCATACATAGCATGGGAGCGCCCCAAGTGGAGACACTCGAACTGATGAAACCCTTACTCAAAAGATCCGACAATTGTTCCTTTAACTCTCTCAGCTTGGCAAGTGCCATCCTATATGGCGTAAATAGAAATAGGGTGAGTGGCCAGCTCTAGATTTATTCAGAAATCAATGTCGCTATCGGGTGGCATACCAGGTAAATCAGAAGAGAAGACCTCTATGAACTCGTACACCACAGACACAGACTCAAGTAACGGACAATCAACACTAGTATCACGAATATGAGCAAAGTAGGCTAAGCACCCCTTATCAACTAACTTCTTCCCGCGGGGATATGAAGTAATCTTTTTCAGGTGGGACTTGGAGCGCCCCTCCACTCAAGTCTAGGAATACCTGGCATGGCTAGAGTAATTATCTTGGCATGACAGTTCAAGATCGCATCGTAAGGGGATAACCAACTTATATGGCGTGACACTCCAAGATCGGATGGTTAGGGGATAACCAACTTATACCCAAAATATTGTAAAAATCTACCATATCCAATATCACCAAGCCGATCCATGTGTCATAACCCATAAAAGTAAAGACCGATAGACTCGATCAACTACTAATGAATCTCTAACCGGAGTAGACACGTGAATAGGCATATCAAGACGGTCACAAGACACCTCCCAACAAACAAAATGATAAGCAGGCACATAAAAGAAACTAGACTATGGATCAAATAAAACTGACGCTGCCTGATGAAGAACAAAAATGATACCTGAGATAACAGCAGCAGACGCCTCGGCCTCTGGCCTACCAGGAAAGGCACAACAATGAGCATCGCCATGGCCACTCTAGCCGACCTGAGCTCCTCTCCTGAAGGCCTACGAACCACCTCTACCCGACTGATAACCATCCCTAGAGGAATTGTCACGACCCAATTCCATGGACCGCGACTGGTGCCCGATTTGGGCACCCGTACTCACGCGTATTACCCAAAAAAAGTATTTACGGATAAATTATACGTATATAGGGGAACGTATGTCATACATAATCATAGGCGCCGACGTAAACCGGCAAAGCGTCATTCATAGCGGGTGGGACCGCCCAAACACATATCGTACAAACATAACCGAACGAACTCGACACAACCCACACTTATGTCCACGTACCTCTAACCGAACCAACGGAGTCATATGACGGGACAGGGCCCCGCCGTACCCCTGAACAGATGAACATATGCATAACGGTAGAATATGTACCAAAATATGTCTCCGGACAAAGGAGCACTCCAAATGGCTGAGTGGATATCCTATCTGTCGCGTCGCCAACCGGTCGTCTGTACCTGCGGGCATGTAACGCAGCCCCCGAAGAACAGGGGGTCAGTACGAACTATGTACTGAGTATGTAAAGCATAGAATACTGTAAATAAAATTATGAACAGAAAGTAAAGTCCAGAAAAGTGTATACGTAAAATAAGCACGATGTATAGTATCAAAGAAAAACATGCATGCAAGAACGGTGTCCGCCCCTTGCGGGACCCGGGAACGTGGTCGCCACTCTACGAATGCTGGGCGCACACACATCATACTTCGAAGATTTGCTCCGTCTCCGACACACATCGTAATATCAAAGTACACATATATGCAAATATGGTTCGAGAACCAAACACATCATACTTCGTAAACACATCATACTTCGAATTTATATACGGTGCCCGGCCCTCAAGCGAGAAGCTCGGGAACCGTGCGCACGATATAAACCGGCCCGGACTCGGTGATGGAAATAGACTCCATGAACGAGCAGAAATGAGAAACCGTATGCAAATATAAAACATACTTTAAGACTCAACGAATGTTTGAAACGGAACATACCTGGGACGAAGTCGAAGGTCAAATCGGACTAGGACTGTGCAAGGAAGGCCTCGGGAAGCGTGCACATATCTCGAGTCAACCCGAGGTGGCGTACGGAAGTCATAATCCTTAACTACTCTAAAATTATCTACAAATGTTTCAAGGCAATCCGGTTTCGTTTATGAAGTTATAGGTGTTTAAACTAGTTTCTTAACAAAGCATAAGGTGCCTAATTCAATTCTATTGAATGAAAAAGGGGAAAATTGAGGCACGGATTTCGGAAAGTAAAGTCGTCCCTAGGGCTCGTATCAAAACTTATCATGCCTATGACATGCCAAAAGAAAGATAGGGTGAGCTTCACATACCTTTTTCACTTCTTATGCCAATCCAAGATCAAATCCCAAACTCTCCGAAATCTACATTTGGTCACAATTACCAAACATTAGTCATGGATGCTTAAGAGTCCCTTTTTCCAAATTATCACTTTGGCTACCGAAATTTCGGCAGCACTTCCCCTGTAAATACACCATACCACCAAGTTCAACTTGGCCAATTTCAACAACAAACCCGAGAATGAGACTCGGCCAACATTATTACAAGCAATGCCAACAATTATTCCCAATAATGCTTACAATATTCACAATGATTCCATAGTACCCGAAATCTTCAACAAAGATGTAATCACACATTTTCTTGTTCTAAATTCATAAATCATATCAACAACCATTCATAATCAACATCATTCATGCAATGTAAGAATTTAAGCTAATGTCACCTTACTTCTTCAACATCCCGATAACGATTACAACTTCGTTCCAAACTATCAAACTTGCATTTTCCATCATAGAATCCATGATAACAACAACTAAAATATCAAATAGAATTAAATTACCATGGCTTGTCAAACCTCACCTCATTCGGCCACATCACAACATGCATAATCTCATGTTCTTCATCCATTTTACATTATGGAATTCGCAACACAACAACCAAGACGTTCTAAATAAAATTAATTAATCACTTCCACCTACACTACTATATTCGGCCACCTCCCACATTCACAACTTCAACCAAAATCATCAAACTTTCATTTCCAATATAGAGTCCATAATAACCACAACTAGAATACTACATAAAACTTAATTAATTTTGCCCACACAATTCATGCATACACGGCCACATGCATATACACACAACCACCATGCAAACTTCCCTATTTTCATGAATTCTATCCATTTCTACCTACTACAATGTAAACAAACTCTTCATAATATATAAAATGGGATTAAATCTCACCTTTCCTCCTTAACTTCTTCACTTGTCCAAGGTGTGGAATCGTCGAAACGAACGTCCCATCTTCCGAAATAATTATACCACGTTGTAGAGGACCCTTGAATTAGTATAAATACATGAAGACAAGAATTTTTGGAACAAGATTTCATGGGGGCAAATTTCCCCCTCTTGGCCGAACCCCTTCTTTCTCCCTCTCTTATTTTTTTTTTCTTGTTCCTTCACTTTGAATGATGAATAATTAGTCATCTCTCTCTCATATATATATATATAAGCTACTAACATGTGAGGGGCACATGCCCTCTCTTTTCTTTTCATTTTTCTTTTCCTTCTCTAGAATTTTCTTTATTTTTCTTGATTTTTCCATCATGGTCAAAGAAGACCAATGTCTTCTCTTATACACTTTAGTCCCCAAAATAATGTGGGCATATACTTATGCCACATGGCCAACATGAGAGTTTTCAAGAATTTCCTTAGACATTGTGAAATTACCATCTTGCCCCTTGACTTCCACATTATTTCCATGATGTCACTTTGCAAATTTCCTTCTTACCCTTAACCTTTCTCAATATTTTCATACTAATAATATTCATAATTAATATTCGCCAACGACCTCTCGCACAAAAATAATCTTGGAAAATGGTCGAACCCTTAACTTCTCGCAATTATTCCGAGTTATCCGAACGTACAAAATACGGGCTATAACATTCTCCCCCTTTAGAACATTCGTCCTCGAATGTTCAACCGACCTTATGGGGTCTCATAATACCTTGGGGGGGGGGGTCCTTTCTATAGCCGTCCTTTTCTTCGAGCCCGTTCCTTACCCATTACCCTATTTTCTTTATCATCGAATTCCCCTGTCCTTACATGAGTCCTCGATCCACGCCCTGGGTTTCCTTTTCTGGTATTTGAAAATATTTTGATCCCTTGTTGGCCTAATATAATACCTAATACGGTCTCCCCCCCTTTTAAGGGGTTTATTATATGCCAGCAGTCCTCTCATCTTATTCCTCACCTTCCTTCCACTTTATGATTAACATCTCGAGAGCTTCTTATGCTAAATTCTTCCTTTGTTTTCTGTCCATGTTGTCATTTTGTCCACGCTCTCTATGCTCTCCCATCCACTGCTCGTTCCTTCATTTACTTGGCTCAGCTGCTCGTGATTCGCCCTTACTACGTATTTGAGTTATAGCTATGCGTCCATACCTTGCAAGCGTCTGTTACTTTTATCTCTAGCACAAAATTCTTACAATCTCCACAGCTACACACTTATTCCTTTATAGCTCTCTTATTTCAACATTATTACAAACCCAAGCATCCTTCCTCTTACCCTACCTGTCCCTATCCTGATCACTAGTCCTTTAACCCCATTTATTGAATTCGTCTCTCGAACCTCATACACTCCTCTCTTGTTTTCCACACTTTACCCCTTCTCACATGCCTACTTTGAGTACCCAAATAGCTTCGCACTCTGTCGATAATTCCCTTCGGAAGCTCCACTTACTAAAGCTTCTTACTTTTCCTCTTTCCGACACTCTAATTTCTTTATTCTCCACCTACTCACCCTCTTTCTTTTTCAGATATCATTATACTAAAATTTCCAATCATGACCCATAGTAAAATAGTACAACTTACTTTGCAATACTTGCACCATTTATTCTTACTGTCACTTGAACTCCGGTACCCTTACTCGATTAATGCCTTTCCTACCATAACTCCGGTTGCAGGGTCTCACATGTCCACTGATACATCTATATATGGGATACGCTACACCTTCATATATATAATCGCGATCAACTAGCCCACAAATACCTCCAAACGCTGTTCAAGCCTATCCTAGTTTCCGGTGTGTATTGCACTTTTTATCTCTTAACCAGTCTAGCCTGTCTCGTTCTACCCGATCTTCTATGATCTTCAACCACCCCATATGTCCTAATTTCCCGCAGGCTACTCTAATTTCTCATTCGCTCCTTAAATTCAAATTTTGCAAAACTCCCCAAATACTTCCCAGGGGGGTCACCCATCCTAGAATTGCTCCCACCTGAGCACGCTTAACCTCAAAACTTCACCGAAATTCGGTGTCTTAATGTCGATATTTTCGCGTCCGCTTCCTCGTATAACCTTTATTACCCGATCTGAGACCAATCAAAACGTCACAACTTCCGAGACGTTTTCGTAATACGTCTTTTCTTCTACAATGACCGTTTTACCCTTTTCAATTCTCGATGCCCAATTTTCCGCCTGTGTATATGATTATTTCCTACCTGGCTCCCCGCTCCACATAACAAAACAAATACATCAGTCCGGTCTTACCTCTTTTGACTTTCATATCATTATTCGCCTTTTTCCATTGATATTGGGCGCCTGCGGAAATCAACGATTAGCATAAGGAATCTTATTTCCTATGACTTGGCTCTATCGCACGATCTAAGATGTGAAAGAAGGGTGACTTCCTAAATGTCCCGTAGCCTCTCGTTTATAAATGTGGCCGGCTTCACACCATAAATGGACTCTGCCGTACACGGTCGGGGACACGCCAAGGACGAACCGCTCGATACCACTTCGTCACGACCCAATTCCATGGACCGCGATCGGTGCCCGATTTGGGCACCCGTACTCACGCGTATTACCCAAAACGTATTTACGGATAAATTATACGTATATAGGGAACAATGTCATACATAATCATAGGCGCCGACAGAAACCCACAAAGCTGTCATGGCGGGTGGGACCGCCCAAACACATATCGTACAAACATAACCGAACGTAACTCAGACACAACCCACACTTATGTCCACGGACCTCTAACAGGACCAACGGAGTCATATGACGGGACGGGGCCCCGCCGTACCGAACATGAACATATGCATAACGGTAGAATATGTACCAAAATATGTCTCCGGACAAAGGAGCACTCCAAATGGCTGAGTGGATATCCTATCTGTCGCGTCGCCAACCGGTCGTCTGTACCTGCGGGCATGTAACGCAGCCCCCGAAGAACAGGGGGTCAGTACGAACTATGTATTGAGTATGTAAAGCATAGAATACTGTAAATAAAATTATGAACAGAAAGTAAAGTCCGTAAAAGCAGATACAGAAAATAAGCACGATGTACGTAGTATCAAAGAAAAACATGCATGCAAGAACGGTGTCCAAATTATCCCTTGCGGGACCCGGGGAACGTGGTCGCCACTCTACGAATCTGGGCGCACACACATCATACTTCGAAGATTTGCTCCCTGTCTCCGACACACATCGTAATATCAAAGTACACATATATATGCAAATATGGTTAGAGAACCAAACACATCATACTTCGTAAACACATCATACTTCGGAATTTATATACGGTGCCCGGCCCTCAAGCGAGAAGCTCGGGAACCGTGCGCACGATATAAACCGGCCCGGGACTCGGTGATGGAAATAGACTCCATGCACGAGCAGAAAATGAGAAACTGTATGCAAATATAAAACATACTTTAAGACTCAACAGAATGTTTGAAACGGAACATACCTGGGACGAAGTCGAAGGTCAAATCGGACTAGGGAAATCGTGCAAGGAAGGCCTCGGGAAGCGTGCACATATCTCGAGTCAACCCGAGGTGGCGTACGGAAGTCATAATCCTTAACTACTCTAAAATTATCTACAAATGTTTCAAGGCAATCCGGTTTCGTTTATGAAGTTATAGGTGTTTAAACTAGTTTCTTAACAAAGCATAAGGTGCCTAATTCAATTCTATTGAATGAAAAAGGGGAAAATTGAGGCACGGATTTCGGAAAGTAAAGTCGTCCCTAGGGCTCGTATCAAAACTTATCATGCCTATGACATGCCAAAAGAGAGATAGGGTGAGCTTCACATACCTTTTTCACTTCTTATGCCAATCCAAGATCAAATCCCAAACTCTCCGAAATCTACATTTGGTCACAATTACCAAACATTAGTCATGGATGCTTAAGAGTCCCTTTTTCCAAATTATCACTTTGGCTACCGAAATTTCGATTGAAAGACTTCCCCCGTAAATACACCATACCACCAAGTTCAACTTGGCCAATTTCAACAACAAACCCGAGAATGAGACTCGGCCAACATTATTACAAGCAATGCCAACAATTATTCCCAATAATGCTTACAATATTCACAATGATTCCATAGTACCCGAAATCTTCAACAAAGATGTAATCACACATTTTTCTTGTTCTAAATTCATAAATCATATCAACAACCATTCATAATCAACATCATTCATGCAATGTAAGAATTTAAGCTAATGTCACCTTACTTCTTCAACATCCCGATAACGATTACAACTTCGTTCCAAACTATCAAACTTGCATTTTCCATCATAGAATCCATGATAACAACAACTAAAATATCAAATAGAATTAAATTACCATGGCTTGTCAAACCTCACCTCATTCGGCCACATCACAACATGCATAATCTCATGTTCTTCATCCATTTTACATTATGGAATTCGCAACACAACAACCAAGACGTTCTAAATAAAATTAATTCATCACTTCCACCTACACTACTATATTCAGCCACCTCCCACATTCACAACTTCAACCAAAATCATCAAGCTTTCATTTCCAATATAGAGTCCATAATAACCACAACTAGAATACTACATAAAACTTAATTAATTTTGCCCACACAATTCATGCATACACGGCCACATGCATATACACACAACCACCATGCAAACTTCCCTATTTTCATGAATTCTATCCATTTCTACCTACTACAATGTAAACAAACTCTTCATAATATATAAAATGGGATTAAATCTCACCTTTCCTCCTTAACTTCTTCACTTGTCCAAGGTGTGGAATCGTCGAAACGAACGTCCCATCTTCCGAAATAATTATACCACGTTGTAGAGGACCCTTGAATTAGTATAAATACATGAAGACAAGAATTTTTGGAACAAGATTTCATGGGGGCAAATTTCCCCCTCTTGGCCGAACCCCTTCTTTCTCCCTCTCTTATTTTTTTTTTCTTGTTCCTTCACTTTGAATGATGAATAATTAGTCATCTCTCTCTCATATATATATATATATATATATAATCTACTAACATGTGAGGGGCACATGCCCTCTCTTTTCTTTTCATTTTTCTTTTCCTTCTCTAGAATTTTCTTTATTTTTCCTTATTTTTCCATCATAGTCAAAGAAGACCAATGTCTTCTCTTATACACTTTAGTCCCCAAAATAATGTGGGCATATACTTATGCCACATGGCCAACATGAGAGTTTTCAAGAATTTCCTTAGACATTGTGAAATTACCATCTTGCCCCTTGACTTCCACATTATTTCCATGATGTCACTTTGCAAATTTCCTTCTTACCCTTAACCTTTCTCAATATTTTCATACTAATAATATTCATAATTAATATTCGCCAACGACCTCTGCACAAAAATAATCTTGGAAAATGGTCGAACCCTTAACTTCTCGCAATTATTCCGAGTTATCCGAACGTACAAAATACGGGCTATAACAGGAATGCAAACCACTAAGGCCTGTAGAAGCACCAACTCTAGCTGAAGAACCACCTCGGCTACCAGAAGATGCTGGAGTCGTACGGGTCTGGAATCTGGAACCCTGCTGGATCCCTTGGGTGCACTCCCTCGCAATGTGCCCAGGATCACCACAAATAAAGAAAGCTCTAGATGCAAAGGCTGAAACAGTGAAGCTGAGGAACTAGAGTAGCCACCTCGATCTGTTGGTCGAGAAAATGAGCCTCCGGAAGCCTGTCTGACCTATACCCACTCTGTCTAGAAGGGCCACCTAAGATGCCCGAAGCACTGACTGAATAGAGTGGCTACACTATGGCTGATAGGTCCTGGATGACTGGCCCCCACTTTAGAATTGGACTTATTGTATCCACCATACTGACAAGGCATCTTCTCAGTAACCCCACCAAGAGATCCGGCCCTAGCCGACTCAACACATGCGGCATGACCCACTACAGCCTAGAAGGAAGACCCCAAGGCGATAAGCTGAAGAAAAGCCATATGGAGTGGAAGCACCAGTCCACTTACAAACTTCCTATCCTTCTCTGCCTCGGTCGGAATCAAGTGCGTCGTATGGTGTGCCAAAAGCAGAAATCGAGCCTCATACTCGGCTACTGACATACCCCTCTGATACAAGTGGATAAACTCATCTCTCCTCTGATCTCTCAAAGTATGGAGTATGTTCTTCTCTAAGAAGGCCTGGTAAAACTGTACACAAGAGAGTGGAGGCGAGACAACGAGCCCGCAATCAATGAACGACCTCTACAAAGTCTTCGCATCCCCGCTAAGCTGGAAAGACATATAATCAACACCATGCTCTCACATGCATATCAATAATGAATTCATACGCGTCCTCACGAGGTGTACCAAAGAATTTTGGCGGCATCATCTTCAAGAATCTGCCAACAAGCTCCTGGTCCCTAAGTGTCAAGACCTGGTCTACGACCGGCCTAGAAGCTTCTGCAGGGGCTGGAATACCATCAATGCATGGGGTCATGGCCACAGCTGGCTGCATCCCCAGCGCCTGTCCCTACTCAGGAGTCTGCCCTCCTGCTCTGGTCTGTGATCCACCTATAGTAGTGGCACAACCCACGGCATGCTGAACATCGAGATGTAGACGGATATGAGCCACAGTGTCAAAAAATCAGGATCAAACATAACCTCGAGGTGAGTCTGGGCTGGCCCGATCCCTCCCCCAGCTGCATGCTCTCACAGGGGCTGGCGCTCTGGCTGACGCTCTGGAGAAGCTGATCTAGCGCCCCTCTGTCCAGCTACAGGGGCCCCACCCTTGGCTGGTGCAGCACCACCACCTCTAGCCCCGTCGTAGCCTCTAAGATGTCCTCGTCCTCTCGTACCGGCCCCAGAAGTGGGCTCGAGGACCTCATCTCTAACAATAGTAGCTCGAGTCCTCACCATCTGTGAGAGAATAGAAGTGAATTAAATACCAATTCGAATATTCTAGATACCAATTTGAATAAAGTAGGATGAAAGAATGAAAGAATTCAAAGTTTCCTAAATGTCCCATAGCCTCTCGCAGATAGGTACGGAGCTCATCATAACGATCTGCAAGACTCTACAACATATTCTCTTATACTTATAGATCGGGTAACCTAGGGAACTGATACCAAGTTGTCATGACCCAAATTACTAGTCATGCAGGCACCTACCATTTCCCACCTTGGTAGGCGAACCCGTCCCTTAACCATTAATCCAACAATAATAAAATAAATAGAACAAAATAAAAAGAAGTCTAAATCATAAATAACATAAGTGTGGAAATACGAATACAATCCCCAAGGAATAGGTCTGAATATAGTATAAGAGCCACTACTAATCAACTATAAGTCTGGAATAATACAAAGTCTCAAAATACGAATACTATCTCGGAATGCAAGAAAATACAAGTATAAAGGAGAAGTCTCCGAGAGGCGGATCCATAAAGCATGCTCACCCTAGACACTCAACAAAGAAAGCCACAGGATCAGTCGCGAGGAGTGGATGTGGAACCTGTCACGTACTCTGCACTCAGATAAGAATGCAACAAGGTAGTATCCGTGCAAACACTATGTACTGGTAGTTATCATAGGCCAACAACCGTTAGCTAACATATATAAAGGAAGAAACTGAAGAATAGACATTCTCACAATCAGGTACAAACACAACACAATCTAAGAACAATAACTCAAGTATAGTAGTATCAAGTCACAGCTTAGGTTAGAGTCTCTAATCCTCGAGTCCATCAAGTCTCTAAGTAAATACCTTACGCAGCAACTCAATGAATCATCAACCAAGGAATCAAGAGGAAATGTACCGTAAAAGGATAAGAATGCAATACAAGTGAGATGTGATGATATGCAATGCACTGGCCAAATGTAATCTCCGTACATATATGCTACGGACAGAATACCTCCACGACTCGATAGTCATGACCCATGGGGAACTCGCGAAGTTCATATACCAATCACTCCGTACACAGCCCAAAGATGACTCTACAACACCAACCACACCGCTAGCCATTACGCACATAGCCCAGAGATAGCTACACTATCAAATATGTCCCAAGAATCACAGATGTTTCCTTCTCACATATCATCATCAACACCAATCACAGGTAATATCAATGTATCATGGAAATGAGGATGAATGCAATGCAAAATAACAATATCAAGTGTATCATATCAATCCCAATCATGACATACATGGACACACATCACAATATCATTATCAAGTCAAATCCATTTCTCTATCCATGATAATGTTAAGATAAGTGAGAGACAACCATATCATAATCACAATGTAACAACTAAGTACAAGTTCAATATCACACACATGGTGACAAGCCCGTAAGGCATTCAACAATACCAAACCTAAGTAATCCATCCCAACTTCAAACCCGAAGGTGTAACATATTTTTCTGACAATCACTAACTCTACATATGCTTTGCTAACCGAAGTCTAACTAGAAGGTAAGTTGTAACCTACCTGGCTGCCGAGCTGGATCCCCGAACAATCAAATCTTTGTCTTTCCGGAGAGCCTCCAAGTACTCAAAGTCTATCCATTATTGAATTCTAGGTTAGAAATGAGAAGCAACGATACCAATACTTCTATACTATCATTCGAATAAAAAAGAACTATGAAAAAGGGGAAAACAGATCCACAAGGGTAAAACAGTTATTTCAAAGGTGGAATTGATAGCCTAACATTCTAGAAGTTTAATTCTGCTTCTCAATTGCTAAATTAACTCAAGAATAGGCTAATTTCATCATTCAAGTCAAAACCCCTAGTTGGGGTATAAACCCTAACTTTCAATCTTTCAATTCATCAACTATAATGGAAGATTCAAACCTATTGGTCACTAATTCATCAAATTCCATGCATTGATTAGTCAGATCTATCAACAAATCTCATATTGAAAGACTAAATATCAAATAATGAAGTAAGTGTCAAAACCCATCCTCTTCCTTAAGTTTCTATAGATTTTCTATCATGGATTCAAGTTTAAGAAAAGGTAAATAAATGAAATCAAGGTTAGAGAAATTACCCTCAAGAGAAATCTACTTTGAACCTCTTCAATTCGCCTCAAAGACATTTAGGAACAATAAATGTAGGAATAGGAAACAAAGGGTGTTCCTAGCATTAAATAGGGTTCTGGTCCACGTTACCCGCCGCAGCAGTAAAGGGCCCGCTCTATCGGGTTTGCCACCACGGCTCAGCCATCACCACAGTGAATACGCTACAGTGAAACCCTGTCCACTGTAGTATCTTGCTACGACTCCACACATCTCACCATATCGGACCAGGCCTCACCGAGGCGTGTTCGTTACAGGGTTTAAGGTTTCGCCACAGCGGGCACCAGACACCAGAAAATACTTTTTTCTCTAACTTATTTCCAAACTTGACAATCACCCGAGGCCTCCCAGATACAAACTAGACATGCAACCATATATAAAAATGTGCTACAGACTTACTCGTGATCTCGGATTCCCAACAGAGGTCTATTTGATCGAATAAACACCCAATGGTCAAAGACCAAAAATGCCCTCGAGTGCCTCGGGAACCAAACTGAATATCCCAACAAGTCGTAATCGACCATCTGAATGTCTCAAAATTGACAGATTTTCAAAACAGGTCTGTTTACCCCAAAGTCAACTATCGATCAACCCCTTTTCACTTAAAGCTCTATTTCATGTAAGTCATCATAAAACTCACCCCACTATCTCCAAAACCGTGCCACCCATCCTCGCGGGTCAAAATTATACTAATAGGGCTCAAGGAAGGGTCAACGAGGGTAAATGGATAAAAAGCACTCTAACGACCAAACAGGTCATTACATATGGGCCTTAATTGATGAAATGTTTGAAGTAATGGTGATGGTAAATCATGCACAGCACCTCACAATTAAATTACATAATCATGGGCTATAGAAGGATCTAATTGTCACATTGGTATATGCCAACTGTTCTCAAGTTGAGAGATTTGAACTTTGGGATTGTTTGGAGCACTTTGCTGATTCTATTTCAATTCCTTGGATGATTGGAGGATATTTCAATGTTGTAACTTCATGAGAGGAAAAATATGTAGGTTTGCCTATGAGTATTAGTTCAATACATGACTTCATTCTTTTTATTCAGAATTGTGGAGTTAGTGATCTTTGTTTCAATGGAAACAAGTATACATGGTGGAATGGACAAAGTAGAGAAGGCTGCATATTTAAAAGGTAGGATAGGTGTTTGGGAAATCAGGAATTACTAGATAGGTACATTGGTCTTGATATCTCTCATTTGGCAAGAACTAGTTCTGATCATGCCTCTCTCTGGATATCCTATTCTGATATTTCTATTCCAATTAAGAAGCCTTTTAAATTCCTAAATTATTGGACAAAAAATGAGTCATCTTGGATACTATCAGGAATAATTGGTCAGAATGTTTCATGCCATATCCTTTTATTTTGTTCCACCATAAGTTAAAGAATGTGAAAGCTGCTTTAACTCAATGGAGCAAGACTACATTTGGGAACATATTTCAGGAAATTGAAACACTGGAAGATGTTATCAATGTTCATGAGGTTCAGTTTGAGTTACAGCCCACTCCAAACAATAGGGCGATATTGCATAAAGTTCAAGCAGAGTAGAACAGGTATTTATGCTTGAAGGAGGAATTTTGGAAGTAGAAGGCTGGTATGCAATGGTTTCAAGATGGTGATAGGAACACAAGATTTTTTCATGATTATGTTCAGGGTAGAATAAAAAGACTCCAACTGAAGAGTTACAAGATCACAATGGAAATTGGATAGAAAATAAAGAAGGAGTTACAGAGGAAGCAATTAGATTCTACTATGAACAGTTCACAAAAGAATCTGTTCCTGATAAGTTTGAGATGTTGGATCATATGCACAGAATGATATCTGATGAACAAAATTAAGCTTTTACAGAAATGCCAACAAAAGTGGAAGTGAGGAAAGATGTTTTCAGTCTAAATTGAGAAAGTGCTGGAGGCCAAGATGGTTTTACTAGATTATTTTTTCAGGTGTGATAAGATATTTTAGGAGAGAATTTAACAAACATAGTTAAAGTTTTTTCTGTGGAGCAGAACTCCTAAATATTATTACCCATACTAACTTAGTTTTATTGCCAAAAAATGAAATGATAAATACCTTCTCTGACATGAATGTTACACCTCCCGTTCCTATCGCAAGAAAGTCCTTAGCTTGTGGTGGTTTATACCCTCAGTATGGAGATCCGTACCCGAGTTTTTGAGATATTAAGTGCTGTTAACTCACGTGTACCAAAGTATAAGTATGCATTCTTTGCAATATGATAGGATTAGAAGTTAAACAAATCAAATCGATGCAAGTTGGAGCGACTGAGGGAACTGGCAGGGAACCAGTCCCCTTTGACGGACAGTCGATGTGTCAACGGTGGCGTCACTCCACGCCGTTGACACGCCGCCATCTCTAAATATCTGGTGTGAAATGGACGTTGCAAGTCGACGGACCGTCGATAAGTTTACGGGCCATCGACCTACTCGTCAACCCGCCTCGCTGGAATTTTCTTGATCCATCTATATATATGTAACCCCATGAATTTATTCCTCATTTTATCATTCCCAAACTAGATCAAACCCTAAAATATTTACCCTCAACATCTTCCCTCATATTGGAGGAATTCTAGTAAGATTCGAGCCCCGTAAAACCTGAGCTAGTGAAGAAGAAGGTTGTTCCTAGGGTTTCATTGAAGTTGTGGAGCTTGGAAGTTTTAGTTGAAGTTGATTCTTGGTACTTTAGTCCCGTCAAGGTATGTTTATGATTCCTACCTTTGTGTTTGAGTTAAGTATCAAGAATTTTAGTGGTTTTAAGTAAGGAAGCATAGTTATGAAAGTAGTAAGTTGAATAAGGGTCAAGTTGAGACAAGGGGTTGTTTTGGGAGAGGATTTGGAGTAGAATTGATTATATTTTGATATGTAGGAATTAATATTGTTATTGTTGATGTTGTTGTTGATGGTTGGGTTCAATTGGCATTGGAGGATTATTAAGTTTACAAAGGAGATGCTGCTCGAAATGTGTAAAGTTGTAAACTAGATTAAGGTTGGTATATGAGTATGTTCTAGACTAATAATTGGTACTTAGTCTTGTGCATAGATTTGTCAAGCTCGGGATTGTAGCATAGCGAGCTTGAAAAGCGAATAAGGTATGTTAAGGCTATCCTTTCTTTCATGTTGGCTTGATCTTATGATATGAACGAACAAACGAGTAAATGAGCTTTCATATTACCCTTAGTCTTTGATGTTCCTATATCTCTTTTTTATGATTGTTCTTTCTATTCTTGGGTCCTGAGATTTCATATATTGATGAGGTTAGCTCGAAAGATGTCTATCGGAGGTAGTACGACCTTATGTCACTCCGAGAGTTCTAGTTACTCATTACACTTATGCATTGCATTCATTATACATATGCATATTGACCCTTGACCAGAAGGAGTTAAATACGCGTATATTATATGTATATGGGGTATGGGAAAAGGGATAGGTATTATATACGCATTACCACCTGATCATCTGGTGCACAGTGATGACGATGATGATATATGGATCGGGCCGTATGTTCCTAGGCACTATTATATGATATATGGATCGGGCCGTACGTTCTTCGACACTAACATATGGTATGTGGATCGGGCTGTACATTCCCTGAAACTAATAGTTATATTATGACTTATGCATATCATAAGGACTTTGAGGCCCTTTCAAGTTATACAGAGTTATACAAATATTTCCAGATGTTCAGCCACTGATGCATTAAGATATTGAGATTAGCTTTCATATTTCATATACCTCTCATGATTCTTATGTACTTGATGTTCTTATGCCTTACATACTCGGTACATTATCCGTACTGACTCCCCTATTGCTCGGGGGGCTACGTTCATGCCGGCAGGTTCAGTAGACAGACACGCAGTCCATCTCAGTAGGGCTTCCACTCAGCGACAGTTAGTGTGCTCCACTTGATCTAGAGCTGCAGTCTATTTTGGTATGCCATTTTGAGATGTATACGCATGTAGGGGCCCTGTCCCATCCTTTATATAGCTTTTTGTTCCATTAGAGGTCTGTAGATAGTTGCATGTAGTTGGCACGTGATGTAGCCTTGTCAGCTCCCATTCTTTTGTGTATAGCATATGTAGCGGCCTAGTCGGCTTGTTCTTTTTCTATATATATATATATATATATATATATATATATATATATATATATATATATATATATATATATGCAAAGATGGTTGATAGTTCTTGATATTATTCTTGTATGAGTCAGCATGGTTCAGCTATGAGTCATATGGGCCACCCAGTTATTCAGTGATGTTCAGGTATGAGTATAGGAGTGTTTGGTCATTAGAGGTCAGGTACTCGTCACGACTCATCGGCTGGGTCGTGACAGAAGTTGTATCAGAGCAGTTCCGTCCTCGGGTTGTCTACAGACCGTGTCTAGTAGAGTTTTGTTTATGGGTGTTTGATGCACCACACTTATAAACAGGAGGCTACAGGACATTTAGAAAATTGTCATTCCTTCTCTCTTAGATCGTGCCATATAGCTGTGCGTTAAGAGTTCGCCTTCTAATAATATGTTCTGATTTCAGCGATGCCTCACAAGAAAGCTACAGCTGCCCACAAGGGCAAGAGAGTTGCTGTCGAGGCCACTAGCCATACTCAGTGAGCTACCAGGGCTCGGGGCGAGTCTCAGAGTGAGAGCCCATCTCAGACTTCGCATACTCCACCTCCAGTACTTGCCCCAGTGCCCCCAGTTCCTCAGGCACATGCACCAGACCACGATATGTGGGATACTATACAGTTATTGACTAGATTGGTGGCTGCTCAGGCGCAGCATCAGGGAGTTGGTTTTGATCAGGCAAACCAAGCTGGTAGTGCGAGGGCTAAGACTTTCTTTGGGTTGGATCTTCCAGATTTCTCAGTGTTGAGGCAAAATATGGACCCTCAGGACTTTATTGATAGTATGCAGAGGACTTTCAGGGTTATGCATGCCGATGAGGTCGAGTCAGTGGAGTTGGCTTCTTATAGGTACGCATGATCTTGCAGTACAGTGGTATCAGACATGGAAGCTATCTAGTGAAGAGAATGCCCCTCCAGCCGTTTGGCGAGAGTTTTCAGATGCCTTTATTCGCCATTATTTGCCGCCAGAGGTTCGGCAGGCCTGAGGAGATAAGTTATTACACATTCAGCAAGGCAGTATGAGCGTTCAGGAGTGCAGTGTATACTTTGATTCATTGGCTAGATATTCCCCAGGTATGGTGACTGAGATGGAGGATCTAGTTCATCGTTTCGTGGATGGTCTAGGGTCATATTTGATTGATGAGTGTGCGACAGCTGCATTACAGCCGGGTACGGATATTTCCTGTATGCAAGCATAAGCACAGAAACTGGAAAATCGTAAGCGTCAGTGGAGGGCAGAGTGTGAGCGTGACAGGGGCCATGGTAAGAGGGCTGGATCTTTAGATATAAGTGGTGAGTTCAGGGGAAGACGGAGACAACAACATTCCCGGTATCCATTTCATTCAGCAGGGAGTGCACCTCCGTGGTTTTTAGGCCAGAGATTTGATCGGTCTTATTATTCTGGGGCGGGTCAGAGTTCTAGTGCTTTAGGTTTTCAGTGCAGACTGGAGTCGGGCCAGGTGAGACCACCATTGCCACGGTGTGCCCAGTGCGGTAAGTTGCACGTTGGACAGAGTTGATTGGGATTAGATGTTTGTTATGCTTGTGGCTAGCCAGGCCATAGGATGCGGGAGTGTCCGACCAGGGGTGGTATAGGTACTGTTAAACCTATAGGGTCCATAGCTGGTTCTTCTTCATCTATACACCCTCCAGGGCAAGGTTCTTAGACACCGGCAGGATGTTGTAGAGGAAGGAGTGGAGCATCCGGTTCGAGCGATCCTTAGAATCGCATCTTTGCATTAGCTGGTAGATAGGATTGTGAGTAGTCTCTTGACGTGGTTATAGGTATATTATCAGTTTCCTCCTATGATATATACGCACTGATTGATCCAGGATCTATTTTATCAAATGTTACTCCATTTGTGGCTGGCAAGTTTGGGATAGAGCCTGAGTCAATTAAACCGTTTGAGGTGTCTACGCCAGTTGGTGATCCAGTTATAGCTAGGCGAGTATATTGAGGCTGTGTAGTGATAGTTTATAATCACCATACCCTAGCAGATTTGATTGAGTTCGACATGATTGATTTTGATATTATCATGGGCATGGATTGGTTGGATTCCTGTTATGCTAATGTTGATTGCAGAACAAAGATAGTTCGATTCCAGTTTCCCGATGAGCTAGTCCTAGAGTAGAAGGGTAATGTTGCTTCGCCAAGGGGTAGATTTATTTCCTACCTTAAGGCAAGAGATATGATCAGAAAAGGGTATATTTATCACTTAGTTCAGGTCCAGAATGTGCAAGCAGAGTCACCGACCCTTCAGTCTATCCCTGTGGTCAGTGAGTTTCCAGAAGTGTTCCCAGATGAGCTTTCAGGCATTCCACCGGAACGGGAGATTGATTTTACTATCGATCTGTTTCTATATACTCAGCCAATATCCATTCCTCCTTACAGAATGGCACTCGAGTTGAAAAAATTGAAGGTGCAATTGAGGGATTTACTCGAGAAGGACTTTATTAGGCCTAATACATCGCCGTGGGGAGCGCCGATATTATTTGTCAGGAAGAAGGATGGTTCTTTGCAAATGTGTATTGATTACAGGCAATTGAATAAAATGACTATAAAGAATAAGTATTCGCTTTCGAGAATTGATGATTTATTTGACCATCTCCAGGGTGCGAGATATTTCTCGAAGATAGATTTAAGGTCGGGATATCATTAGGTCAGGGTAAAGGAGGAAGACATTCCAAAGACGGCATTCAGGACTAGATATGGGCACTATAAGTTTCGTGTCATGTCATTCAGATTAACTAATGCTCCAACTGTATTCATGGACTTGATGAATCGTGTATTCAGACCCTTCTTAGATCTATTCGTGATCGTATTTATAGATGATATTCTGGTTTATTCATCGTCAGAGGTTGAACATGCAGATCATCTACGTGCAGTGCTTAGGATTCTTCGAGATAGAGAATTATATGCGAAGTTCTCCAAGTGCGAGTTTTGGCTGAACTCTCTGGCTTTTCTTGGTCATATTACTTTAGATGAAGGCAGTAGGGTGGATACACAGAAGATTGAAGCTGTGAAGAATGGGCCAAGACCTACGACACCAACAGAGATACGTAGTTTCTTGGGTCTGGCAGGATATTATAGGAGGTTCGTAGAAGGGTTTTCTTCTCTTTCAACCCCATTGACCAAGCTGACTCAGAAATCAGCTAAGTTCTAGTGGACGGATGCATGTGAGTGAAGTTTTCCGATATTGAAGGACAAGTTGACTTCAGCGCCCGTATTGACTCTTCTGGAGGAAACAAATGGCTATGTGATACATTGTGATGCCTCAGGTATTAGTTTGGGTTGTGTATTAATGCAAAAAGACAAGGTTGTCGCTTATGCTTCTAGACAGCTAAAGAAGCACGAGAAGAATTATCCAACCTATGATCTTGAGTTAGCTGCAGCAATCTATGCCTTGAAGATATGGAGACACTATTTATACGGTGTTCATGTTGATATTTATACTGATCACAAGAGCCTCCAGTATATCTTTAAGCAGAAAGACTTGAATTTACGTCAGAGGCGATGGCTAGAGTTGCTAAAAGATTATGATGTTGATATTCTGTACCATCCTGAGAAGGATAATGTAGTAGTTGATGCTCTTAGTCGTAAATCCATGGATAGCCTGTCATATGTGCAGCTACAGAAAAGTGAGATAGTCCGCGAAGTTTGCCAGTTGTCTAGCTTTAGAGTTTGGTTGCTAGATTCAGGTGATACAGGAGTTACCGTTTAAGATACCACAATGTCATCTTTGGTAGCTGAGATAAAGGAGCGTCAGTATGAAGATCCTATTTTAGTTCGTTATCGGGATGCAGCTCCTCAAAAAGAAAAGAGACCCTTCGTGATCACAAGAGATAGAGTGCTCAGGTATCGTTGTAGATTATGTGTTCCTAATGTTGCAGGCCTCCATCAGCAAGTTCTGGGGGAAGCCCACTATTCTCGCTATTCTATTCATCTGGACACAACAAAAATGTACCATGATCTCAAGGAAGTTTATTGGTGGGATGGTATGAAAAAAGATATAGCAGAACTTGTCACTCAGTATCCGAATTGCCAGCAAGTCAAGATAGAGCACCAGAAGCCCGGAGGCTTATTACAGGCTATGAAGATTCCGACATGGAAATAGGAGGTAATTAATATGGATTTTATTACAAGTTTGCCCCGTACTCAGCGGAAGTGTGATTCAATATGGGTCATAGTTGATAGGCTTACAAAGTCAGCTTATTTCCTGCCTGTCAGAACTAATTATTCAGCTGAAGATTATGCGAAGCTCTATCTTACAGAGATTTTACGACTTCATGGTGTTCTTTCAGCCATTATTTTAGATAGAGGAGCGCAATTCACAGCTAACTTCTAGAAATCTTTCCAAAATGGATTGGGGACTCAGATGAGTCTTAGTACTGCATTCCATCCACAGACAGATGGACAAGCGGACTGTACTAAACAGACACTTGAGGATATGCTGAGAGCTTTTGTGATTGACTTCTGAGGTAGCTGGGATGATCATTTACCTCTTATCGAGTTCGCATATAATAACGCATTACCATTCCAGTTGTCACGACCCAAACCGATGGGCCATGACTAGTGCCCGGACTAGACACCTGTATATGAACCTGCTACATATAATCAGACCGAAACTGAAAACAATATGCCAATTTATAAAAGAACGTTGTAAACTTATCATGTCATACATCAAAAAGAACCTGTCTCTTGAGAAGCCACGGCTAACCAAAACATAACAAAATATGCAAGCCGATAAGGCTGCCACTATACACGAGAATATCCAAAATGAACTACATCTGCATAGCTAACCAAACTGTATATATACAACCCACATATGTCTACAGACCTCTACGAGTATAACAAGGCCTATGTCAAAAGATCTATACCAAAATGATTCAAGCTCCGGAATAATGGAGCTCTCCAAGGCATTGGCAGCGGCAGTCCTAAGGCGGGAGGTTTACCAAAGCGGAGTATCTGCGCACTGGGGCATGAAACGCACCCCGAAGAAAGGGGTCGATACGGAAAATGTGCGAGTATGTAAAGCATGAAGTACAGTAATGAAGATCATGACTGAGTAAATATGACAGGAGACAAGTATGATAATCAAGAAATACCAAAGCGTCGGTATCTTATGAGATGAGAGTCATGCATATCTATATAATATACCGTACACGGCCCATTATGGGACTCGGTGAATGAAGTCATATACATATATACCGTACCCGGCCCTCTAGTGAGGGACTCGGTGAAATAATCACATATATACCGTACCCGGCCCTCTAGTGAGGGACTCGGTGAAATAATCACATATATACCGTACCCGGCCCTCTAGTGAGGGACTCGGTGAAATAATCACATATATACCGTACCCGGCCCTCTAGTGAGGGACTCGGTGAAATAATCACATATATACCGTACCCGACCCTCTAGTGAGGGACTCGGTGAAATAATCATATACATACCGTACCTGGCCCTCTAGTGAGGGACTCGGTCAAATAATCACATATATACCGTACCCGGCCCTCTAGTGAGGGACTCGGTGAAATAATCACATATATACCGTACCCGGCCCTCTAGTGAGGGGCTCGGTGAATAATGCAACGAAATTGTGCACGAATACGTACCCGGCCCGGGACTCGGTGAATGATACATTAACGATATGAACGAATAGAATATTAGGAGCAATCATGTACAAACTGAATCATCATTTGAGAATCAAAAACAACTATCATGTCAAGCACTACTAAGAACTAGAGTTCATCGGAGTCATGTATATTCATCGTTCGCTCACTTTATGTAATTCATGCAAAAAAGAAGGAATGGATAACTTTACATACACCTTGGAGCCTTTAGAAGTAGAGTCATCCTCAATGAATAAAATTGAGGAAATCTAGAAGTAGCTCCACATTCTCATATTCACTTTGAAATCATACACTTGAGTTCTTAAAACACAAAATCATCATTATCGTTGTCACCGTCATAAAATCATTCCTATCCTTGACATCATGAGAAGTTTTAAGAACCATGGACTTTTAGTTTTTAAAGACAAGTAGGTTACGGAAACATTTATGAAATCATACCATAGGAATCATGCCTTTGAAAGAAAGTGTTAGAACCTGTATTTTTGTACATTGGAATAATCCGAATTAATTATGATAAGTTAAGGACAAAACTATTCCGGGATATAAAGTCGGGATTTTTGACCTTTGATTTTATTTTAAGTCATAAGTTGCGCATGAATTTTGTTGCATGGAGCAATTAGGAAAATTTGAGACCAAAAGTGATAAAATTGGAAGTTGAAAATCATCCACTTTTCCATGTGGTGGCCGTGTAATGTGGAGTGGCCCACACAATTTTGTGTCAACTTTTAATTGGAACAACATATTAATGTGGGCCAAGGGACTATTGTACACTTCATTTAAGTGATAAAAGATGACTACTAGTCTTTATTCTCATTTCATCCACACTTAGAAAAAAAAAAAAAAAAACAAGAAAGTTGAAGAAGCAACAAGCTTGTTCTCGGCTAGAACCAAGAAAAATCAACTTCATTTCTAGCTCTTCTAAAATTATTTTGATGATGCAAACCCACTATATTGAGGTCCCTAAGTAGCGTGGAGGTGTCGTTGGAGCGATCAATCCATTAATTTTCATCCTTGGAAACCCTAGGCTATTGGAAAGTTGAAGAAGAAAGGTAAGAATTCATCATGTTTTGTATGTTATAAAGGTTGTATGCTTGTTGTAGTATGTTATAATGGAGGAAAATCATGAAATATGGAATGTTGGAAGTGAGTTGTGTGTGTGGTGGTTGAGCCGTGCAAATGGGTGTTTGTTGTGTTGTGTTGAAACTTTGAATTAATGCCTAGTTAGTTTATTATGATCATTGTAAGGTGAAGAACGATTGAGAATCATCTATATATGTATATGTGTAGTGTTGGTTGAAATGGGTCACATTATATGACAATGAACGAATTGATATCGCTTAATGTTTTAGTCGTCGTCGTTATGAATTCTATGTTGGAAATGAATGTTTAATGGCTCAAATTGAGGTTGTGATTGTTGCGGACTGATTTGGAGATTTTTGTACATTTAATGTAATTTGTGTATTGATGATAATAGCATTGTTAGAATGTGAATTGTGGATACAAATCATGATTTGAAAATGAGGAATGGTTTAAGTGAGGCTCTCGGGTTTGGGGCTGAATTCGGCCAAATTGGAGAAAAAATTGGATTGTTAGGAATGTTGTATGAATTGCTTAGAATGTCTTTAAATGTTGTTGGTATGGGTTCGGGTTAGTATGTGAATGTATAAGCGTCGATTTTGGCTTGAAGGCAAGTCGTCGAATTGAATTTATGAAAGATTGTTGAATGATGGAAAAGAGAGCTAGTAATGTTGTATTACCTTTCGGATTAATTATTAATGTTGCTAGGTTGGTTGTTGTTGTTGTTGTTGATTGATATGACCGAGTTAAATTCTCGGGGTAGCCTATTTACAGGGGAAATGCTGCCCAAATTTCTGTAGAATTAAGGGCGAAATTGGAATTTAATGCCCAAAAAGCCTTTAGCTAATGTTTGGCATTTTATGGCTTATTTATAGATTGTGGGCAGCCTGAATCGTAGGTTGGAGTTAGCTTGAGTTTGGATCATATTGGAGAGCGTTTGAGGTATGTAAAGTAACCTTCTTTCCTTGGCATGCCTTAGTTAAAATAGGCTATGATTCAAGCCTCGAGGAAACTTTATTCTCGCAATCCGAGCACGTTTATGAATCGCATTTGTTCCTTGGCATTCTTATGTTGACATGACAAAACATTGATCCTTATGTTCTTGGAATTCATAAGTTATAAAGATTACATGAAAGCTGATTTTTGTTTTAAAGTTTATTCTTTAGCGATTCCAAAATTTCAAACGCTCATAACTTTCACCGAAAAGCTCGGATTGCCTTGAAATTTTTGTAGGAGATTGTATGATGTTAGACGAGTATGTTTTTCATAGGCGGGCCCAGTTCGGGTCGACACCGTCCAGGGGTCCCAAGACGTTCCTTTATGTAATTTTGACAACTTTTGAAAGAGAATGTTGTAATTATTATTCCGATTTCAAATATGACTATTTGACTTATCTTTTGGATTATGACAATGATTTTATGCATATGATTCCTCACGACTCCGCTCGTGCGTTCTGTTATATCTTTCGCCGGATCCCGAGCCGGTTCTGTTGTCGTGCGCATTATGATATACTCCGGTGTTATGCTGTGTTTATGGTTCACCGAGATCCTCGCTCGAGGGTCGGGTTCCACTATATTTGGTGATATGCTGTGTATGGTGATATGCTGTATATGATATGTGACGGGGATACGGAGATTTGAAACTTTTACGGTGTTATCTTGTGTTATGGCGCCATCGACAGTGGGGCGACCATATTTCACATGCCCTATGCATGATTTACATTTTGAAGTAACATTTTGATATTTTGGAAATGCATTTACTTTCTGTACCCTATTTCGATTACGACTCGATTTGTACACTACGTTACGCTTTGCATACTCGGTACATATTTCGTGCCGACCCCCCTTTCTTCTGGGGCTACGTTTCATGCCCGCGTGTACGGACGCACGGTTTGGTGATCCACCGTGTTTTAGGACACCCTCTTCTCGCTATTTGGAGTGCTCCTCTCATTCCGGAGCTTATATTTTGGTATATATTTGTTCGTGCATTTGTATATATTTGTTCGGGGGTACGGCGAGCCTATCCGTCATATGATTATGTCTGTACCGTTTGAGGTCTATGGACATGTTTGTGGGTTGTGCCTACTTGCATACGGGGTGTGTTTGTATATGTTGTGTTTGGGCGATTCCATTCGCCGTGGCGTGTTTGTCGGCCCACATATGTATATATGTTGTTTTGTTGGCCCTGTGTGG
The DNA here is from genome assembly GCF_029784015.1 of Lycium ferocissimum. Lineage (NCBI taxonomy): Eukaryota > Viridiplantae > Streptophyta > Magnoliopsida > Solanales > Solanaceae > Lycium > Lycium ferocissimum. Next base: position 15,723 of record NW_026726641.1, on the reverse strand, counting down.
CCTTTGTTGGTATTTTACGTACGCGGTTATTTTGGATAGTCCGTAAAACAAAGGAAACTTTTTACTGATAATTTTACGAAAATTATATAGACCTGGATGTGTTTGATATAATCGAGGGAAGCGTGATATTTGTGTCTATATATATATATATAAGCCATCCGTGTGTGACTCTGGTTGATAGATGCGTTTGGGTGCCCAGATCGGGCACTAGTCACGGCCTACGGGGTTGGGTCGTGACAGAAAGGGACGAGCCTTAACATACGTGCTCGACCTCCTATTAGCTACGCATAAGCGTCCGAGCTCGTAAATCTACATTCGAGTGGATTCACACTAATGTTAGACTCATTATCATACACTTGTCCTAGTGTGCAAACTAAACTATTTTATATTACGCAAAAATCGGGCAAACTCCCACATTTATATGCCTAACCCGACTTCTTAATTTAACAACCAACAACAACAATAACAATACCAACATCCATAACATGATTTCCCATACCAAAGTATTATATAAAACTGCCCGCACACTGTTTTTCAACGTCCATAACTACTCAACTCACTATACAATCATTTTACCGCTCTATTTTCGTGAATAAGCCAATGTTAACATAAATAGGAAGAGATCCATACTTTTCTCCCTTGAATATTACTGTGTCTTCACTTTTCCACCCTAAGTTTAGGCCACAACACACCGCTATATGATTCTGCAACAACAACTATACGCTAGTCGGACCGAAATTTTGGAAATTATACCTGGTTTGGACTAAAAAGTTGGCTTGGGGGTTGGGGGGAAGTCTCCAGATTTTTGGAGAAGTCTTGGGGTGTTTGATTCTGAAAATGAGGGGTAAGCCCCTTTAAATAGCGGTCCAGGTTCTGCCTGGACCGACTTAAAATTCCTTCAGAGCGATCGCGCCCCCTTTGGGCGCGTTCGCGCTGGCTTAGTTTTTCTGCCTGCGCCTTTGTTCAATAAATAGGTCATAACTCTTGATCCCGATATCGTGTGAGGGCCAGCGACCTATGTTTGGAAAGATATTTAAATTATCTACAACTTTCAGTCTCGGTGTTTTTCAAAATTCTAATCTTATAATGTCATTTTGGCCCCTCCAAGTCAGATCATCCGAAAATGTTTCCTTAAATCGTCCTTTTGGAGGGCTTATGCCCATATATGGCATAAGAGTCCTTCTTAGGACTTGCTCAACATTCCATGTACTACTCATACATCTCTTCATATGTCCGTTATAAAACCCCAGCATGTGGGCTGTTATATCTCGCATTTTGTACGTTCGAGTAATTTAAGATAAACGCGGGAAGTTAAGAGCGAGGCTATGGTTTTAATCTTGTTTGGCGAATAAGTTGTTTATGAAAAGCTTGAGGTGAGAATATTAAGAAAGGCTAGGGATAAAAGGGGAAAGACGCAATATGGTCATGGAAATATAGCGGAAGGCTAAGGGTAAAATTGGAATTTTGGAAAATAGTTTCATGAATTACAAGAAATAGTCACAAAATAAATGGGCTTGAAAAAAAAAAAAAAGGAAATAAAGAGGCCCAAATAAAGGGTGGCCTGCCATGGCCAATTAAAAAGGGCCCAAGCCCATAAATTAATTAAGCTCATGGATTAAAAGGAAGAAGGGGTCACAGGCTTACTCATCTTATTTGGAAGATTCAAGAACAACCAATTTGAGAGGAGAAAAAGAAAGGCCTCACGGCCAAGGAAAAAAAAAAAAAATCTTGGAGCTCAAATCTTTGGTTCAAAGTTCATCTCCTTTGAATTCTTACTAAGCCCGGAACCCTCTTTAGCGTGGCATAAACTTTGAGGCAAGAAAGTATTCTTTTTACAAGTGAAGAATTTGGAAAAGGTAAGGATTCTACTCTTTTTAGCTTGGAAGAAGTTTATATATATGTTGTAGTATGTGGGAATGAATGTAGAGTATGAAAATTTTGTGTCATGGGTATGTGTGTGTGGCCGAAAATGGGTATTGATGGAGAGGAATGATCAAATTTTATTTATTATGATTAATTGTGTTGTAATGGTTCTTTTTATGCAAATGGAAGAATTCTAGTTTAAGTCGGCATGAAAATTGTTGTTAAGTTGTTATATGAAATTTTATGATTTTATTGTGGAATTATGTAATTATGGAAATGAAATTGTTAAGGCGCAAATTGTGATTGTTGTTGATGAAATTGGAAGGTAAAAATAAGTTATGAATATTTATGTCGAAGATTGGAGGCTTCGGGTGAATTATGGTTTTGGTGGGATTGTTGTGTGTTGTGTAGCATAATATGAAATGCCTTCGAATTGTACTTGGATGATCTTGAACTAGTAATGAATATGTAAGAGTCGATATCGACTTGAACGTGTGTGGTGGAATCGAATGTTGGTGAATATGTAGAAACGTAGGCTACTATTGTTAGAATGCGCTTTATAATTGTTGTCGGTGTTGTTGGCATTATTGTTGTTGTTGATTTGGCCAAGCCAAATTCTCGGGGTGTCGTATTTACAGGGGAGGTGCTGCCCAAATTTCTGTAGAATTGGGTAATGATTTGGAATTGAAATTGCCTAAATGCATATAGCTAATGGTTGGTATTCATTGATGTTGAATAGACTTTGGAGAGCCGAGGCCTGAGTTTGGATTAGCGGAAGGAGCGGCCAAGGTATGTGAAGCTTGCTCTTTCCTTCTCTTGGCATGTCCTGTTTTGTTGAAACATTTGTTCAAACATCCGTAGTTCGCCCAAATGATATTGGAGGGCCTAGAATCCTTTGTATATGACCTCGTAAGGCCTAACGACCATAGTTTCGGGTACGCCGCCTCAATTTGACCGAGGTGGGGCTCACGCATTCCGAGATCTCCCTATGTCGCTCTGTTTAGTATATTTGCGAGATTTTGAAAGAGAACTTTTGACCATCGCTCCGATTACTATAAAATAGTTATTTTAACTACTTTATTGAGTTTGATAATACATTTTGACACATAAGAACGATTTGAAGGTTGTAACTTTTGTATACTAATTCCGATAAATCTTGAAACTTGTTTAATTTCTTTCCGATGTTAGTAAATATATTTGGTCATCGGATTTTGGAAGGTAACTTAATTATTTATTTGCTCATATGCATGTGATTTTGATACGGGATTATGATTTCTGAAGTTCGGTTTGATATGTTTTCGAGTGACATTCGGAGAAAATTTGATTTGACTATTTTCTTGGTTTGGAAATAATAGTACGCTTTGGTTATTCTATTGGGTTTGTAATAATGATTTGTATGCCGGTACGTGATATTACCGCAGGGTATTTGGCCACGGTATGTTATGTGATATAGCTTTCGTGGGTATTTAGCGCGGTATGCTATGTGATATTTGTCACTGGTATTTGGCCGCGTATGTTACGTGATATTGCCGCTGGGTATTTGGCCGCGGTATGTTATGTGATATGATAGTGCCGCTGGATTTTGACCGCGGTATATGGTGTGATACTGAGTCCTATACATATTTTGTTATTCTTGAGAAAAAAAATTAATAATAACATGATAAATAAACATTTTGGTATTTTTGGATATGTACTTACTTTCTGTACTTCCGTTTCGATTATGACCCAGATTTGATTATTGTATATTTCTGCTTTGCATACTCAGTACATATTCATGTCGACCCCCTTTCTTCGGGGGGATGCGTTTCATGCCCACAGGTACAGACGCACCATTTGGTGACCCACCAGTCTAGGACACCTTTATATGTTGTTGGAGTGCTCCTCTTATTCCGGAGCCCGTACTTTGGTATACACCCTTCTGATGTACATATTTTTTTGTTCAGGGGTACGGCGGGGCCCTGTCCCGTCATATGATTCTGTCTGTCTGTTTAGAGGTCTGTGGATATATACGTGTGGGTTGGGATAGGCTGCGTGTTGATGCAGCATGGCAAAGTTATAGCTTATGCCTCCCGACAACTCAGAAAGCACGAGGGAAATTACCCCACCCATGACCTGGAGTTAGCAGCGGTGGTTCATGCTTTGAAAATATGGAGACATTATCTCTATGGCGTGCATGTTGACATTTAAACAGATCATAAGAGTCTCCAGTACATCTTCAAGCAAAAAGAACTGAATTTGCGACAAAGAAGGTAGCTAGAATTGCTAAAAGATTATGATGTTGACATCCTTTATCATCCAGGAAAGGCCAATGTGGTAGCGGACGCACTCGGCCGTAAATCTATGGGCGATTTGGCGGATGTACCGCCGGAAGAAAGAGATAGTCCACGAGGTTCGACAGTTAGCCAGTTTGGGAGTTCGTTTGTTGGACTCTGAAGGTGAAAGAATATTTGTGCGAGGAGTTCTTTGAGTCATCTATTGTAGAGGAGGTAAAGAAGCACCAGTATGAGGACCCTATTCTTTTACATTATAGAGATATAGCACATCGAAAAGGTGAGACCCCATTCGAAATTACATCGACGAGCACTTCGGTACGGAGGCGGACTATGTGTGCCGGGGTTGCGGGATTGCGGCAACAGGTTATGGGAGAAGCACACTATGCCCGTTACTCTGTTCATCCAGGGTCAACTAAGATGTATCATGACCTTAGATGCCTGTATTGGTGGGATGGCATGAAGAGAGATATAGCAGAGTTTGTTGCTCAGTGTCCAAATTGTCAGCAGGTTAAGACCGAGCATCAAAAGCCAGGGGGACTATTGCAGGAGATGGAGATTCCTACCTGGAAATGGGAGGTAATCAATATGGACTTCATCACCGGTCTACCTCGCACTCCAAGGAAGTATGACTCTGTCTGGGTCATCGTTGATAGGTTGACGAAATCAGCTCATTTTCTGCCAGTTAGGACTACATATTCAGCGGAAGATTATGCCAGACTATATATCAAGGAAATAGTAAGACTGCATGGGGTTCCTACGGCTATTATCTCTGACAGGGGAGCCCAGTTTACAGCTAATTTCTGGAGATCTTTTCAAGAGGGATTGGGGACCCAGGTGAGTCTCAGCACGGCATTTCATCCTCAGACGCGGACGGTGAGCGTACTATCCAAACACTACAAGATATGTTACGGGCCTGTGTCATTGATTTCAGGGGTAGTTGGGATGATCACTGGCGCTTATCGAGTTTGCGTATAATAACGACTACCATGCTAGTATCCGGATGGCACCGTATGAGGCTGCATATGGCGGGAGGTGCGGATCACCTATAAGGCCGGTTTGACGTGGGTGAGACTAAGTTGATAGGCCCAGATATGATTCAGCAGTTTGTCGATAAAGTGAAACTTATTCAAGAGAGATTGCGGCAGCCCAGAGTCGACGGAAGTCGTATGCAGATAATCGACGTCGACACCTAGAATTCCAGGTTGGCGATTGGGTATTCTTGAAGGTGTCACCCATGAAGGGTGTTATGAGGTTTCGTAAGAAAGGAAAGTTGAGTCCGAGATACATTGGACCTTATCAGGTTATCCGAAAGGTAGGCAAAGTTGCCTACGAATTAGATCTACCGCTAATTTGGGGGTGCATCGGTGCATCCGTATTCCATGTGTCCATGCTTCGAAAATGTATAGGTGATCCGTCTAGGGTGTTTCCTGCGGATGATGTCCAAGTAACAGAAAAGTTGTCCTACGAAGAGCAGCCGATAGCTATACTTGACCGTCAGATCAGGAGATTGCGAACCAAAGATGTAGCTTCGGTTAAAGTATTGTGGCGGAATAATAACGGGAAGAGATGACACAGGGAAGGCGAGGAGGAGATGAAGAAGAAATATCCCCATTTGTTTACTACGCTTGCTGGTAATCTAAACTCCTTGCTTAAATATGTAAATGATCTGATCAATCTAGGTGCTATTGATAAAAGAACCCTTTTCCCCGATTCTTATAAGACCCGGTGGGGTTAGGACAACATTCGAGGACGAATGTCCTAAAGGGGGGAAGAATGTTATGTCCCGTATCTTTACATAGGGACAATATAAAGCTAAGTGCGACAAGTTAAAGACAAGGCGGTTTTAGGGTTCCCGGTAAGGGTTTTCATCTCCCGATTTCGTTTCGATGCGTCAAATAGCCTATGAATTTCGTTTGGTATAAGAACATTATTGGAAAATAAGGATTAATTGACCAAGATTGGATGACTAAGTGAGATTAAGAACTTAATTACATCATTAGTGAGCCTAAGTGGCCGTGTGGGTCCCACTTGGGATTTGGCCAACACTAATTGGCTAAGAACTTGGGTGGGACACATGTCCACTTTGTGGACTGCATATATAAAGGGAATTGCTGATTCACAACCCAACTAGAATTTCATTTCAACAATTCAAAGTTGGAAAAATATAGAGATAGAGAGAGAGGCTCTCGGCTACAAGGTGTGAGAACACCCTCCTCCATTTGATCCAAAATCAATTTTTCCAAGTAGATAAATTCCTCATCAAGTGTATAAGGACGTGTGGTAGTTGTTGGGTAGAGACAAGGAGGTGTAGCATTCCATAGAGTTGAAGATCCGGCCAAGTTTGAAGGACAAGTTACAAGGTAAGAATGATCATTGCTCTTGTGTTGTATGAAGATTTGAATGTATAATCCATGCATGTTGTTGTTGGGTTGTTGTTGTGGTTGAACTTGAGGTTGAGCCGTGAGCTTGGTGAAGCCATGGTTGGTTCCATTTTGCATGCATTGTTGGTAAATAAATGTATGCCACCATATGTAATGGAACTAAGATTGTAGAATTGGTTTATGATGTGCATGTTAGAATTGGGCTGTTTTCTTAAAGTTTAAATGAGCCATGTGTTGTAGACTTGAATGGAATTATGTTTGGTCTTCTTGTGCATATATATTGGATGTGGATTGAAGGTGTTGTAATGTGGATAAATGAGTGAAAATCGAGAAGTTGTAAGAATGGCATTGAAGCCGTGTAAGGGGACTGTTTTAGGGAAGATTATGGAGTGTTTTGTGCCAAATTTTGATTGTTGTTTTTGTGCACATTGTGGCATATTGTATGTATGTTGAGTATGTGAATTAAGATGTCAGTGAAACAAATCAAGTTGAGATGTATAAGCAGTCCAAACCGTGGACTGTTTTGAGGTTAGAAGTAAAGTAATGTTGTTGAATGATTGAATGTCATTATGAACATGTAGTAAAAGTGAAATGGTATTGTTGTATGGGCTGTTTGGCCGTGAGTTGGGACTGAATTGAATGATATACAAGCTGTCCAAAGTTCCCTAAGTCATGCTAAACAAGTTTGGAATGATATAGGAAAGGAATGACTAACAATGTTAGCTTGTAGCACTAGTTGGTTTGAATGCGAACGAAACGTCGTCTAACTGTTTGAAAGGGATTGTGAGCGTTAGAGTGCGTATTAAAATCCTTTGTAGACTAACTGTAGCTCCTGATATCTTGATATAGGTTAAGTGTTGTTGGGCAGCAAGTACAAGTTATTATACGACTAAACGCTAAAGGTACGCAAAGCCTATTCCTTCCTTCTTTTTGGCATGTCCTAGACGTAAGTAAGATATAATGCGAGCCTCGGGGTGACTCCACTCTCTAATTGCTAGTATGACATGTGATTGTTATTCGTCCGTAATGTTGAAAATGTTGATATAATGGAACTATGATCTCGTTATTTATTACATGATGGACTAGTATGTGATGCATAGGAGTTCTTATTCTTAAAAGGAATTGCATAAGTATGCTTAATTTTCATAAAATGTAATATGCTAATGTCCGAGAACTGATTTGGGTTACTATTCATTGAGTCTCAAAAATGTTTTATATATTTATGTGGTTGCTTATGACTCGCTCGTGCTACCGCTATATCCTTCACCGAGTCCGGGCCGGGGGTATGTTCTCGTGCGCACAACTATTATACTATTCACCGAGTCCCTCACTAGAGGGCCGGGACACGTTATATATATATATATATATATGATGATGATGATGATATGATATATGATGATTTGGAGATGGAGGCCAGGAGGGCATACATTCCTTATTACCGAGTCCCTTACTGAAGGGCCGGGACACGTATATGCTTATGTTTATGATGTTATGATTATAATTACCGAGTCCCTCACTAGAGGGCCAGAACACGTTATATATGTGATATACAGAATGATTATGCAACTTTGATTATGAAATACTATATTGATATTGATATGAGAGCGATACAGATGAAATATGTTCAAAGGCAAGTTTTATGAAATTCTGTTGTTGCATTGAATCCTGTTCACCTTGTCTCAGATATGATTCCATTTACTATGTTTCATGCTTTACATACTCAGTACATATTCCGTACTGACCCCCTTTCTTCGGGGGGGCTGCGTTTCATGCCCGCAGGTGCAGACGCTCGTTTCGGGGATCCGCCAGTCTAGGAGATCCATCCAGCTATTTCAGAGTGCTCCTTTGTTCCGGAGCATAGTTTCGCGGTATAACCTTTTGATATGTACATATGTTGTCGTTCAGGGTATGACGGGGCCCTGTCCCATCATATGATGTCACTGTCACTCTTAGAGGTCTGTGGTCACAAGTGTGGGTCTATGTGTGGTTGTTGTTTTGTTATATGGTTATGGCTTGTGTTTGGGGCGTACCCATTTGTAGTGGAAGCCTTGTCGGCTTGCGTAGCTAAATATGTTATCATGGCAGCTGTGTATGAAGGTAGCCTCCTCGGCGTGTGTTTTGGATTGGGACGTTCCCCTATATATATATATATACAGCCTTGCCCGACTTTTGCGCGATATTAATCCGTTATAGTGTAACTCTTCGGGAGATAGGTAGCTTCGACTTGCATATGTTTTGCCCTTATACTTATATCAGCTCGTTCATGCTAGTAGCGTATGACTATAGATAACAAGTGTATACGAGTGTCCAGCTCGGGCACTAGTCATGGCCTACGGGGTTGGGTCGTGACAAGGGCCGGGTACGGTATATATGTGATTATTTCACCGAGTCCCTCACTAGAGGGCCGGGTACGGTATATATGTGATTACTTCACCGAGTCCCTCACTAGAGGCTCCAAAGTGTATGTATATATGTATATTACTTCATTCACCGAGTCCCATAATGGGCCGTGTAGGGTATATTATATAGATATGCATGACTCTCATCTCATAAGGTACAAACGCTTTGGTATTTCTTGATTATCATACTTGTCTCCTGTTATCTTTACTCAGTCATGATCTTCATTACTGTATTTCATGCTTTACATACTCAGTACATTTTTCGTACTAACCCCCTTTCCTCAAGGGCTGCGTTTCATATATTTGCTCAGGTCCCATACGGACATACTCTAATTACCATTCACCGAGTCCCGGTGAACCTCCCGAGCTTAGAAGCTACCCAGGCATGCATTATATTTCACCGAGTCCCTCACTAGGGTACTCCATTATATATATGTTATTTCACCGAGCTTGAGTCATTTTATATGTATGCATGATCCTTTGACATAGGTCTTGTTATACTCGTAGAGATCTCGAGACATATGTGGGTTGTGTATATATGGTTTGGTCAGGCTATCTTCGCAGATGTAGTTCGTTTTGGATATCCCGTGTATAGTGGAGAGCCCATTATCGGCTTGCATATTTTGTTATGTTTTGGTTAGGCCTTGTTATTCTCAAGAGACATATTCTTTTTGATGATATGACATGATGAGTTTACAACGTGCTTTTCCGGTTGTCATATTGTTTTCGGTTTCGGTCTGATTATATTTATGTTTTGGTTGTTGTTCGTATAAGAGACGGTGTGTATGACGAGTCCGGCACTAGTTATGGCCATATTGGTTTGGGTCGTGACAAAAGTGGTATCAGAACGGTTCATCCTCGGTGTTTGGGTCATGACAAAAGTCTAGTAGAGTCTTGTTTATCGGTGTGTTGTGCACCACATCTATAAACAGGAAGCTATAGGACATTTAGGATGTCATCTTTCTTTCTGATCATAGATCGTGCAGTAGAGCCAATGATAGGAAAGCTCGTTCTTGGTACGATTTTTGTTAAATTGCAGGATTGTATTGGAGAGGAGGACAAGTTCAGTTAATGGGAGTGTAAGTAAGGTTCCGAAGGGGGACATGAGACCCGTATCACCCGTCGACTTAGGATCGAGGATGTCAAGATGTATAAGAAAAAGCATCAGTTATTCCAATGAGACGGACCCATCGGAGGGTGTGGTTCCAGTAGGAGGAGACCCGACTGAGAAATCATATGACAAAGACCCGTTTAAGGGTTCACGAGACTCCTGTGGACGAAGAGGTAACTGAGGAAGTATAGAGTTTGGCACATTTAGATTTTCCCTACGTTTCAGCATTATGTTAGGCCAGACTAGTAGACGGTGGGAAGACAAGGATGGAGAGCACACTTCACTCTATAGCCCACCAGATCAGGCTAAGGATCGATCGGCTACAGGTATACGAGTTTTTATTGAAATTTCCTATGTGCGTATGTAATTACTTCAGGGCAATACTGAATAGTGATGAGCCAAAATCCTAAAGGGGATCAGTGACTTAAGTATTTGGAGGTAACTGCGATTAAGGTGTTGGCACCACCATTGGGAATCTTGAAATCTTGGATGGAAAGTAGTCATATACACAGATGAAAGGTGAATATTCAGGATTGAAAAGGCTAAAATAGCATTTGCTTAATCGGAAGAGCAAGAGATCCTTTCTAATTCGGAGGGAGATGCATTACGGGAATGTTTTGGAATCTGTTAAAACTTCAACTTGCTCTAGGTTATGTGAGGAAGGTCACGCAGTAAGGTGTATGCGATTATACCAGCACTAACGCACCGGATTTCATTAGAGTTTCAAGGTTAAGCGTGCTGGGGTGAGAGAAATACTAGGATGGGTGACCCTCTGGGAAGTATATTAAGAGTCCTACAAATTCAGACATAAGAGACAGATGAGACGCTAGAGTAGCCTAAGGGAAATTAGAGTATGCGGAGTGGTTAGAAACCCTAAAAGGTCCCGAAGGATGAGGCGGGCTAGACCGGCAAAGAGAAAAAAAAAAGTGCATTACAGCTCTAGAATTAGGATAAATTCGAACAGTATTGGGAAGTACTTTGTAAGCGAGGCGTTGGTAAACATATATATATATATATATATATATATATATATATATATATGTATGTGTATGACATCCCATATGTGGCTACGCCAACCGGTATATGTGTCCCAGCAACCGACGTTGCGGTATACTAAAGGCATCAATCGAACAGGGTAGTGAAGTTCAAGTGACAAATGTTACAAGGTAAGTCGATGTTACTTTCACTACAGGTTAGAGTTGGAAAGCCTTAATGCGATAATATTAGGGAAAGGAAGAAATATATAGAATATATATTAGAATGTCTTGAGAAAAGGAAAAAAAAAAGTTAAGAAACGAGGGTGAGTGAAGCTTCCAAGAGGGACGACGGGTAAGGCAAGGGACTATTTGGATAAAATTCGAAGGCAGGCATGCGAAAAGGATAAAGTATGGTAGTGTGAAACAAAAGATGAATGTGTGGGGTTAGAAACGGACTTCGATAAGTTGGACTAAAGGATAGTAATCTCAAATAAGGATGTGAAGTATGAGAGAGAATGATCAGGCCTTGCAACGATACTAAGAGATTTTCAGCTCTCGGGAGGTGTATAACGGGATAAATGTCATACTGGAACAGTTGCCTCGAAAACGGAGAAGCTTTCCTAAAAGATGATTTAAGAATAGAACGAATTTGCACGTTAAAAGGAATATTTCACGAACTTCAGGGTCAATACTATAAAATAACAAGTGGAGAAGGGCGCTCGAGGAGAAAGGAACTCAAGGAAGGTTTGAGGATGAAAGTAGGAAAGGTACACTAATGGGTTGGTCAGAAGGAGAGGAGAGAAGGAAAAGGGAAGAAAAGAAAAATTGAGCAATCACCAAGGACAAGAGAGAGGATAATGAGCTAACAAAGCTAATTGGGAGGTAGAAAATCAATGACATGGGATGAGGATAAGGAATACCGAGGTTTAATTATAAGGGAAATAGAAGGATGTATGGGAAATATTCATGAGTATGCACTAGCCATGGCGGCAGGACGGAGAAGCAAAGCGAGTATATTTGCAAGGATTTCACGACATGAATAAGAAGTGACGAGAACATTGGAAGAACTACAACGCATAGGTGGGACGCAAATAAGTAGTCAAGGAAAATTTTGGATAAGTGAGCTAAGTGAATAAAAGGATTGATAGTGGAAGTGGAATAGTGTAGCACATTAACCCTCAGTGATATATTATAGACGTAGTGAAATCGGAAACTCGGGGTATGAAAGAATTTCGATGATAATAGTTGTGGAGGAAGACGAGGGATAAAGGGCAAAGTGTGACCAAATGCTCAAGTAAATATTTTGATGGATTCCAATGTTCTCATTAACCCCGTTGATTCGGGAAATGTTCGGTCATAAAAGGTAGAAGTAAAAAGGCCTCAAAGGCGGCGAGAATAGATACGTAATGCATAAGCTCTTCGTTCAAATGAAAAGCCCTTGATTAGCAGAAAGGAAAATAAGTCAAGCTATACGATGAGAGAATTCCGGTATTATAAGAGACCAAAAGAGTCGGAGGATCGTTAGGGTTGGCCGATGACTGCTGATACTCGGGAGTTACTAGTGTATAAGAACACCCTTAAAAAGGGGGAAGAAGCGAGAGATCTAGTCCCGAAACGAGGTATGGCATTTTTAAAAGTCTAAGGAAAAAAAAAAGAGGTTAGCTTAAGGAGGCCAAAATTCGGGACATAGTGGCATATCAAGAATGCATTAAGAGGGAGCAGGAACGAATTAAAGATAAGCGTACCACAAAGCAGGTATGAAAAGGAATTAAAATGGATCAAGAGAATACTTCATACGGACGTGAGATATGATATTTCTAGAGCAGGGAAGTTTGTGCCGCACCTAAATAGGCGAACGTATCCTAAAGAGTAATAAAGAGAGTAGGAAAGCTGCCAGCTAACCACAAAGAGAATGACGAAATGGATGGTGAGTACAAAGGACACTTCGGGTTACAACGGAAGAAAATATTGATATTGAAGGAAAAATATGAGAATCTTAACAAGGGAGTAACGATAAGCGGTGTGGTAATCTCTAAAAAGAGGAAGAACGATAGGGGTGCGGATAGAAAGGCGGCATCACCGAAATTAGAAAGTATATCACGGGTCACTAATTACCCCGAGCATAAGGGTGTGTATTATAGAATTACATGAACCATCGGTGTAAAGTTATGCCCATGAGATGGAATGGACACACGGAAAGCCAACAAGGAATAACATTAACTAAGTGATCATGGAATAAGGAAGTCAAGGTAAGTATACCATACCGATGTTGGAAAAGAAGTTGTGGTAAAGTGAGAATTTCCCTAACTTTATAATTATAAGTTATATTGAAAGATTTGAGGCAAAGGAATTAAAGGGAGAGTTTGACAAGAACTCAAAGATATTGTGAGCCATAGACCAGTTCGAACTATGATTATTGGTTCATCACAATATATAATCCTGCCACGAGGAATAATAGAGATGGTGATGGAATATTAGGAATGTATGTATTTAAGAAATCGTATTGAGGATATGGTTATAACTGATCATGGAAAGGAATGAAAATGGATAGTTGAAGAAACGCAACCGTTAAGAGTGAGGATTTGTCAGTAGCAGAGTAACGCTGAACAAGCAACGGGACATTAGTATAAAAAAAAATTATGATGAATCGGAAAGCTTGGCTGATGAATTACTAGGGGATAATCTAGCACGTATCTAAGCTCAACAAGTACAAGTAGGGATAGCCAAGATAACATCGGAGGAGTCAATAAAACAAAGCGTTGTATTCGAGCAAGGGAGTTATCCGTTAATAAAGAAATGAGGAACGAAGAGGAAGGACGCTCGCAGAACGACGAGTAGCCGTGGCGTGGCTAGTTAAACCACAGGAATGAAGACAGAATGAGAATGAAATACTGGTTGACTTATGATCATATACATAAGGATTGAAGGTTGTACGACTCACACATGAATTTGATAAGGAGCTAAGAAAGAACAGGACGAAACTGACCCAAATATAGTATAAGTATAGGGTAATCCAAAAAAAATTCAATGAGGATCTTGAGGATCGGCGCACTACAACATTTGAGGATGAATGTTTTTAAGGGGGGAAGGATGTTACACCCCGTATCTTCGAAGAGCAATTATCAAATTTGAAGCATAAGTACGTTGAGATATGGTTAAGTAAAATCACTTTGGAATGTAAGGAGCAAGCATTATTAAGTATATTTAATGAGTTAAGGTTGTATATAAGGTATACCGGAAGGTTTTATAAGGAAATGAGTGGAAGAAATGGAGTAGTACGACTTTGGAGAAAGGATGGGTGAAGTTTTGTGTGAAACTTTTGGTCCAAATAGAGGGGCGAATATCTCTTAGCATATGAAGTGTTTTGAAGTGAAACAAAAGCCTAAAATGAATTTTTTCAAGTCTAGTTTCCAACGCAACAAATCGCTCATCAATAGGTCATCGGAGCAGAGAATTATGGACATTACAAGTTCGGCTGACAGAGCAGAAACGTGTCCTACAGTACTGCTACAGTAACCGACTTGCTAAATTTCTGCTACAGTTAACCCGACCCGAATTTGACCCCTATATAAAGGGTAATAACCCCTTTTTTCATCAGATTTTCCCAGAAAATTCCAGAAATTTTAAGAGAGAGAGAGAGAGAATAAAAAAGTGAGCAATTTTCAAGTTGCGGATTAGTGTTTTAGGTCCGGGTAATGCATGGTTGTGATTCTAGTATTGGTTTGCGGTGGATTTTAGCGTGAATATTGAGGATATTGCTGTCTTAACAAGAAAAAAGGTATGAATCTTTCTTTTTTGGTATTATTTAAGGTTTATTCTTAGAGATAAAGTCGTTAAATAATTGTGTAGTACGTTGGCTAGTTATGGAAGTTGGAAAATAGTGTGTGGGCTGTTTTATGGTACATATTGGTGTTGAAAATGATGTTATTGATGTTGGTATTGATGTTGTTGTCGTTGGTTCTTTGAATTACGGTTAGGTATATAAACGGAGGAATCTTTTATTAAATTTTATGCATTTTAGGAAGAATTATTTGAAGGCTTAGGATAAGTATATGATAATGGACCTAATCATAGTATGAATGGTCTTATATGTAGACTTGCAGGCTCGGACGAATAAGTGTAGGAAGTTGGTGGCGGAACAAGTATGTTAAGGCTCGTCCCCTTTCTTTCAAAGGCATGATTCCTATGGTATGACTTCATAAATGTTTCCGTAACCTTTGTCTTCAAAAGCTAAAAGTCCATGGTTCTTAAAATATCTCATGATGTCAAGGATAGGAATGATTTTATGATGGTGACGACGATAATGATGATTTTGTATTTTAAGAACTCAAGTGTATAATTTCAAAGTGAGTATGAGAATGTGGAGCTACATTTAGATTTTCTCAATTTTATTCATTGATGATGACTCTACTTCTAAAGTGTTACACCTTGGAAAATTTCCTTTGGCGTACAAGCGAGTAGACTCACGAAGGGCGTGATGAATATGAGGGTTAGATAAAGGAAGAGAAATTGGTAGTCCTAATTAAGATTTGGAAGACATCCTGGTAAAGGAGAAAGTTGTTAAGGGAATCGGCGTTACAAGTTAGCTGCCAGCTGACGAAACTACGGTGCACGGTTAGGCGATACCCTAAGGATGTCATGGAAGGAGAGGTATAGTGATCCCGATTGTTTAAAGAAGTGATAAACAAGTGTTAAGAAGGTTCCATAAGGATTTGGAAA
>NW_026726640.1:0-38776 GCF_029784015.1 Lycium ferocissimum | reverse complement strand
TTTTTTAAATAAGAATAAAGTACGAAATAAAGGGGGTGCTTGGTACAAGTATCGGGCACCCGTCGCGGCCCCTAGTTGGGTCGTGACACCTCGAGTCTTCTATATGATTGGATAGTAAACGATGCATAAAAGATCCTATTCCTGAAAGATTCTATAATGACATTCAAAGAATATGTAATATGACTATCGTTTGATACTCGAGCGTTGATTTGTCTACTTATCTATTGAGTCTTAAAAGATGATTTATATGCATATGGTTGCTCACTACTCTGCTCGTGCATGCTGTTATTACTTCTTTCACTGAGTCCCGGGCCAGGACACGTTTTCGTGCACAACTCCACTGCATTATTCACCGAGTCCCTCACTAGAGGGCCGGGACACGTTATATGTATATGTATATGATGATATGATGACAAGATGATATGATGATACGGGGATGGCGGCCAGGATGGCATATGATGATTCTATTTACTTAGTCCCTCACTAGAGGGCCGGGACACGTTATATATATGCGTATGTACAGGATGATTATCTAATTATGTTACTAAGTCCCATAACGGGTCAGGTATGATATTAATACGCATGATTTATGTTTCAAAGGCAAGCCTTGTGGTTTTCTGGTTATTGTGCTAGTTTTCTATACTCCTTATTTCAGTATGATCCTATTTACTGTATTTCATGCTTTACATGCTCAGTACATATTTCGTACTGACCCCCTTTCTTCGGGGGCTGCGTTTCATGCCCGCAGGTACAGACGCTCGCTTTGGTGATCCGCCAGCTTAGGATATCCATTCTGCTATCTTGGAGTGCTCCCTCGTTCCGGAGCCTATACCTTTGGTACAGATCCTTTTGTTGTATACATATACTTATCCAGGGGTACGGCGGGGCCCTGTCCCGTTATATGTTACTGTTGTCACTCTTAGAGGTCTGTAGACATATGTGTGGGTCTGTATATAGTTGCTGTTTAGTTGTGTATATATGACTTAAGTTTTGGGACGTTTCCATTCGTAGTGGCAGCCTTGTCGGCTTGCGTATATGTATGTGTTTTGGGATGCTGTAGGTAGTGGCAGCCTTGTCGGCTTGCGTATATATAGTTGGGGCGTTCCCACATGTTATGATAGCCTTGCCGGCTTATGTACAATGTTATCTGTTGGTAGTTGTGACTCCACAGGAGACAGGTTGTCTTATATATATATATATATATGCGACAGTTTTGAGACGACGTCTTGCCTCTTTATATATATAAGTTCTTCATTATGCTAGTTGTGAACGATTATGATTAACAGGTGTATACGAGTGTCCAGCTCGGGCACTAGTCACGGCCTACGGGATTGGGTCGTGACACAACTGATTATAGGCATATAACATTTCTTAAATGTCTCGAAACATGGAGTCAACACAATTATAAGCTTTAGGCTTCTTGATTCACATAAAGAGCAACAAATATATGTCATGCCCTAATGATGAGTCAAGGAATATTCTAATGTACCTTTTAATCCGATCCCTCAACGATAGCAATAGAACCAGCACCCTTTGCAATTAAGCTACAACAAGAAAGAGAAGACTAGTATCAACAAGAGGAACACGCCAACTAGCCTATGCGCGACAAGCTTATTCTACAAATGTTTCTATGAAGATTATCTAAGCCTATCTCCTTTCTAATCCTTCCAACACTCTAAATAACATGTGAATATAAGTTCAACAATACTTCCAACACTTGCATACAACAAGAATAGTCCCACTTATCACACAACACAATTAGCAATTCCACTACATCAATCAACCTTCAATCTTACCAACTGGTAGCAGCTAAATATTTCTACAAACATCAAACTAACTCACATATAACATACTAACATCTCTATCACCTTAACATGATAAGAACAGCCCTACAATATCATAAAATCATTCCCCATATGTTACACAATGCAATTGGTAACTCAACTTCAACATACAACCGCCAATTCATACTTCCATAGCCACTAAACACATCTAGAGCTCAAGTTTGTCAATATACATGAAGAAGAAGGTAACTCTTACGTTAGATGTCAAGATTCACACCTTAGCTTCACCTTACTTCCTCTTGAAGAAACCTCAAATTCCGCAACTAAGAAGAGGACTCAAGCTAAGCTAGCACTGCCGATTCTCCGAAGCAAAATCTATGTTGTTTACCTTTGGATTAGCTCTAGGATCATGTGTGAACTCTTTGGGAGTGTTCTGGGAGTTCAACTAGATTGGAAGAGAGAGAACATTAGGTCTGACTGGGGCTTTAGATCATAGAGAGAGAGAGTGAGTGATAAGTATATGAGAAAATTAAAATCAAACCTTGACCTTATAAGGGTCCAAACCGACCCCTTACTCTTGCCTTTCCCTTTTTGTCCCTACTCAATTTGGCACATAAATTAAGTAGGTGATGCACCTACCTGTCACCTACTTACGCAGGTAGGTTACTAATTAACTCTAAACACGTATTTCGTTCTTATTTAAAAAGTATGATGGGAAGTAAGTAGGTCAACCAAATAGGACGTGTAAACAAGTAGCTTAAGAAACTAGGATGTACAAGCAAGTAGCTCGTGTCACGACCCAACCAGAGGGCCATAACGGGCTCCCGGAGCTGACCTCCCGAGCACCTCTTATCAGACATCTCATAACCATATCTAGGCAGACCACAAAGATAACTCACGACTATCATAATCTATAAGGGCATGAGTCCAAAAGGTAAATGCACATCTGTATAATCATCATCAACTATGCCCATATGCACAAGCCGATAAGGCTGCCAAAAATGATATACAAAAATATGAACCTATGAGCTTATAGGACATCTAACTATATACATCTGTCTACGAGCCTCTACATAGAGTGCATAACATCATAAAGATGGGACAGGACCTCGCCATGCCCATATATGTACACAAAAGAATAATACCAGCTAAACCACTGCTCAGAACAATGGAGCGCTCCTGTACAATCATTGATAAAGAAACATAGGGGTCTGGTCCGTCTCTCTATCTATCTGCGGGCATGAATGCAGCATCCACAAACAAAAGGACGTCAGTACGAATAATGTACCGAGTATGTAAGGTATGAATAATAAAATAATGAAAGTATGAAGATAACATAAGATAAAGAGATCAATTTGTACCTCTGAATGCCTCTTAAGGCAGCTGTCATGCATGCTTAGCTTTTAAAAAAAACATCTTTCATACATACATATATATAGTATCCTGCCCGGCTATTTAGGCTCGGTGTTATTATCATATCATCATCATCCCGCGTCCGGGGCATCCTACGTCCGGGGTAATATCATAACCTGCCCACTGCAGTGGTGTGCATATCTACATGCCTGCCTAGCCGACTATAGCGTGGTGCGGTGTGAGAAAATACATACATATATATAAAGCATGCATGAGAGCCCAAATAAAAGTTATAACTCTATCGGAGTGACGTAAGGTCGGTAAACCTCTGATTATCATTATGGAATTATCATCATGAACATATCTCACCTTGAAACAACAAAATCATAAGATGAGATCCACATCAATGAATAAAATCAATAATCATATGAGAAAGATCAATAATCATAAGACAATTATAAATAACCTCGTAAGAACTTCGAAAATCATAAGCTTCTAGTATTTTTAGGAATAGAGACATTATGGATATCATGTGTAAATTCAAAACAATGGGATCATGCCTTAAGAAAGAAAGGGACAGGCTTAACATACCTTTTCGTCTCCTTAACCACTTAACATTTTTTCTCCCAAGCTCGCAAATCTACATTCAAGAGGATTCATACTAGAGTTAAGTCTTGAAAACACTCATAAGGACAAATTAGAGTAATTTGTGAGCTAGCGAAAATTGGGAAGCATTTCCCATGTTTCATCTATTTCTACCAAATTCCAAAACAACTCCCAAATGACAATAGCAACATCAACAATCCCATACTCAAGAGATTACATTCAAGTTAGGCTCCATTCAATCCCAAAACTCCTTTTCATAATCAACCCATAACCACAACTTCAACACAACCCCTTATACACTTGTATACAACACTTCCTCATCATCATTATTACCACTCATAACAAGATTATACTCATAACATGCCAAAAATTATAACTCAAGTTAATTTATAGCTCAAAATATTATCAAATTCATAGTTGAACTCTCTTTTTCATTTTCCTCCTTCAATCTAATTGTATAAAAATCAAACAACCTCAATAACATGCAATAGATGTGAAAACTTACCTTAATCACACAAGAGAAAGCTTTGGATCCAATTACTTCACTAGGATATAACCTCCAACTTCAACACCAAAGAGATACTTGAACTTTACTAACCCTAGTGAGCTTTCTAGCACTTGAATCTCTTGATCCTCTTGGGTTTGGACTTGATTACCATATGAACTTGAGGAGAGGGTTTTGTAGAGTATTTGGATGAATTTTGAGGTGGAAATGGTGAAAAATGAACCTTGGAACGAATTTATAACATAAAAAGGTCGGCCACCGACTTATTGCGGCCACTTTGACAGACCGCAGAATATTTGACGCTCCGTCAAATGGACCACCCCAAATGTCCTCACTGGAACTGCTTTACGGTGGGAAAAATTTCATTTTGATGGGCCGCAGAAAGTTTTGCCGTCCGTCAAACTGAACCGTCAAATTTCACTGCCCGAGCAGTCTATCTTAAAACACCCACAACTTCCTACTCCCACATCATATTGACGAACGGTTTATTGCGTTGAAAATTAGACTCAATGAACTTTAATTTGGATAGGTAATGCACACCACAACGTGTCATATTCTAGGAGATATACCTCTCTCAATTTGGACCAAAAATCTTGTTCAAAATTCTGCCAAGTTTTCCCAAAGTTCCGACAAACTTAATTTCCTTAATTCGCTAGTTTCTCCAATCCTTCCATAACTTATTACATGAACTTAAACCCTCATAACCATAAGATAGGCACATATAATCTCATATATCCTAGAAGATAACTCCAGTGTCCACGATTAGGACAACTAACACTTAATGAATCTCAACGTACAAACTAGGAGGTGTAACAGCTCGGGTAAGCAAGTAGGTGAAACATATAGGTAAAGCTAGTAGGTCATATACCTTGTTTGACGTCTTATTCATTTATGAATCTCATTTACCTTAACGAGACTTAACATTTGCAATCTTACAAATGACCTCTCTCTCTGAGCTTACGTCGACTTAACTTACGACGCATCATGACGTAAAAGTACGGGATGTTACAACATAATATTCCTTTCTAACTAAAAGGCATGGGTCATGCTAAGGTGGATACTTATCTCATATAAAAAAGTTCAAATTCCTAATCCCGAACCTTCTAAACACCCAAAAATTCACATCAGACTATACAAATCCAGGGTACACCACATATGCATCACTTAAAGGAGAATCTCCAACAATCCTACAATACTATCCCATGATGCCACCTAATCTTGACAGTCTTTCCATTTTCGATAGTAGGCTCGATTCCTGCTAGGTCCTGAAACTTCACCCCTATTCCTGTAACTAGACCTCCTAGTATCTGGAAACAATAAACTGGAAAAAAAATGCTACTAATAGTACCACTATCATTTCAAATATTGAATCATAGCGCTTCTGGCCCTCTATCTAAAATCTGAGCTACATACAATCTTCGTTACTTAGGTATCTCGTACCTCCTTGACCTTTACTTCTTTTACATTTGAATCTCGTACTTACCTTCTGATGCTTTCATAACCTTCCTCCCTCATGGGTGACACCTTAAGGCTCTAACATAATACATGCACATCTAGTGCACACATGATCTGATAAAAACTTCACACTTACTCATCTTAAGCACGAGATAGAATCAATATGCTTTTGTAAACTTTTGACTTCATTGCTCATATAGAGAAACAATAAATGGAATCAGTGTCATAGCAGCGAAAGAAGAAATATCCTTACATACCTTAGCTCAATCTTTGAATGACTTATGACGAGTCACTCTCTTCGATAGATGCCTACCCTATTTAAGACAGACTAATATCAACATAACAATAGCCCAATTGAATACTACAGCTATACCAACACTATCGTCAAGCAATCAAAGAGCGACAAGCTTCCGACTATATATAATGGTGTACTCCACACCCGACCTCCTTATATCAATAAACCATCCCTATATGAGCTACCGAACCCCCACCAATCTCCATACCATAAGAAAACAACCCTTAATCCACTTATACAACTACTATGACTTGAACTCACGGCTTCCAATCACCGTCCCTAAGTTCTTACCAAAAACATAATTTAAATGCTCATACGAGCTCACGAATGATCATAGATGAGAAATCTTACCTTGGCTGCCAAAACCCTTTGATTTCCTTACTTTACTTCACGTTTAAGCAACCTTTGAACAACTATAATCATAGAAGAAGCAATACAAACACCACGTGATTAATGGGGTATGAAAACTCGAGCTTACACTTTACTTACCTTGAAGCTTGAAGGAGAGAAAACTCAGGTTGGGGGACCTTGGTGGGAATATAGGGTTGGACTTAGGCTGATCTCTAAAGAGAGAGGGTGAAAATGTACGAAAACGATCAACTTGGCCTTAGCCTCCACCTTTCAAGCTAGAAAATGAAGCACATAGGTGAAGCATACAGGTGAAACGCATAGGTGAAGCCCACAGGTTAAGCTCATAGGTGAAGCTAGTTGGTGCACGCATCCAAATATTTTCTTTCGCTAGCCGCATAGTCTCGTGGGAAATCTCGCATATCTTCTTACTTCGACGTCATATCGATGAATGGTGATAAAACCTATGGGTTCACCGTTAGCTAGTTCACAACAAAGTTTACTCAGAACAGTTTAGGGGACCTGGTCCCCTAACTGTTTTCACAGATAATAATGGAAAGTAAATAAGGCAAGATATTTATGTGGAAAACTCCTTGCTCAAGGTATTAAAAATCACGACCTACCCTAGTAGGATTTTTAACTTCACTAAACTGAACAACTGCATATTACAACCTATTGCAACCTAGGAATTAAACTCTTAATCCCTAACCCTTACAATACACCTATTGTAAGTACCTTTACAATAACTCCATTGCAAAGCTCCAAATCTTAACTACCTCTAGCCAATGACCCAACTGATACTTAGCTAACTCTAGCCAAGAAAAATAAGGTTACAAAGATTGAAATATGTCCTACTATGATTCTTCTTGACAAGTAATGTAGGAATACAAATTAAGAGCATAAAACAAGACTCAACTATCCTAGGACTCCAGACATCTTCAGTGGCAGGAACTAGTCCCTTGGATTGTTGAGATCTTGTTCTTGTGCACACCTTGAGAAAGGTAGCCGCCACACTTGAGAGAAATATAGCTTGTTAAATTTGCAAGTGTTAGGTCAAACTAATCCCAACATGTTGTATATATATGAGACCAATATAGAGAGCATGTGAGAAACATGTGACCATGGATGGTGACTTTTCAAGGGCTTTTAGTTTCTAGCACACATACAGCTGTGCTGCTGCAGTTCTGCCTGAACAGTGCAGCAGCTTTACAGCTGTTAAGTACCGTGCAGTACTCCCATGGGACCTGATGGAGGACCTGGTCCTTGGCTCGTTTGTCGAATCATCAAAACTATGAAATTCTATAACTCATCAATTTCTCCCTCTTTGATGACAAACTTGTAAGTGATATTCCCCCGAGGACAAAGGATTCTTCTTCTGAGTAAGCTCAGGTAGGATGGACGATGTAGCTTTTTCATACTAGACCTTCAATCTTCATGTTGAAACATTTCACAACTGTGAATAACTTCCCTCTGAGAACATGTCCCTCAGCAAAGATTGTACCGTATCAAGACCAGGTACCCTTGCATAGTCGGCTTCAGCAACTTGTTGAGCAATGAGAGCAATTCAACATCCTTCATCTTCCAACAACACTCGAAAAACATGTCATGTATTAGACCCTTCACGTTGGCAATGTCTTCCAGGTTTGACCCGATTCCATGAAGGAGAATGATAAACTATATCAATCAATCTTCCATCTTGAGACCAGGTTCCCCCCATTGATTTGGCCTTTAACAGCATGTGACCATTTAAAAAAAAAAATAATTACCAATTTAGTCTCCACGTAAACACAAAGAAACATCATCATCTTCCCAATTTAGTCGCCACGTAAACACAAAGAAACATCGTCATCTTCATAAGGGTCACCTAAGAGTACAACAGTAGTAGACACACCATTCTTAGTGTACACTTTCAGATTTGGTATCCCCTGTATTTAGAGACCAAGACTATTTTCCCTTTGACTTCCTACAGTATCATCTGAAGCATTTATCACTTATCACACTCATCACTTGTCACCACTTACTTATCTTCCTCGTTTTGGCATCATCGAACAAAAGCATACCAACTTCATAAACAGGGATTATCAGAAGCAATAGTACATAGATTAAAGAGAAACATATTCAGAGATCAAAGATAGTGTTACACCTCGGAAAAATTTTCTGTTGATGCACACTGAATAGACTAATGAAGAGCACGAAGTATATGCTATTTCAATAAGTAAGGAATGACATTTGATGACCCTAATTGAGATTTCAAAGACGTTCAAGGTAAGAGAACAAAGTTTTCCAAGAGGAGGCAAGGCATATGATAAGTATCGGAAAGGATTTACGAGTAACAAGTTAATGACGACTTAATGATATTTTGGAGGAGAGTTATAACATCCCTTAGATTATTAATGAGGTGCTAAACAAGTGTTAAGAAGGCTCCATAAGGATTGGATATCAAACGAGTCGACGAGAACGAGTTCGGAGAAACTGGGCATTATACGGCCCAACATACGAGCCGTATAAAATATACTGGCCGTATGTTTGGTAGTATATTCAGACCAGATTAGCACCCCTCACTGGACCAAAAGTACGACCAAACATACGGTCAGTATAATTTATATGGACCGTATGTTAGTCCATGAAATCCAAGCGGGACAGATTTTGTATTATTAATAAGGGGTCCAAGTTTAATTCATTTCATTTCCCCTTCACACCCCTTCTCTCTAGAACTCTCTAGAACATTTATCTACACTTCTCCCACAAGAATTCAAGAGATATTAGTGATCAACTTCATCAAACCAAGGAAATCAAATGCAAGAAGCTCTCTAGGATTGCTTGGAGTCAAGAAAACTCTTTGGATTGAAGCTAGGGTTTTTCTTCAAGTGAAAGATTATCATCCAAAACTTGCTCCTACACTATCTAAGGTAGGTTTTATAATCATTATATGTTGTTTAAGGTATTGGGAGGTTGAAAGACTTAGATTATGAAAGGAGATAGAAAATGGGTTATAAAGATGAGAATAATGAGATTTTGAGTAGTAGCTTGAGATGAGTCATGTTACTTGAGATATTGTGATTGTAAATATGTTATAAATGACATTAAGAACATGGGGTAAACATTATATGCAAGAAAATGTAGTAGTGTACTATGACCATGATTACGGGAGAATTAAAGTGAAGTTGTGAAATGTGGATAATGTAGATGAATGAAGATTGTTGGTTATAATGTTGAGAATGTTATTATAGATGTTTGGGAGTTGATAGATGATATGGGGAAAGTCGTATAAATAAAGGAAATGCTACCCAATTTCCTCTAGCTTTAGTCAAGTATGCTAAGCTGCCGATTATCTAATGTTGATATGAACTCTCATGAAGGTAGAAACGTGAGCATTGAAGGGGAACGTTCAAGCGATAGAATAGTTAAACCAAAAGGTATGTAAGGCTAACCCTTCTCTCAATAAGGCATGGTTCTTTGGCTATACACATATCCTTTCATGAGCCTATGATGTTCTCTAAATGATTATATCTTTAAGAGCTACTAAGCTCATGATTCTCGATATGTTACGATTGTACTAAAATTCCTCCTATGATGAGTAATCCTCTAGGGATAGATGTAATGAACGACGATAGTAATGATGCTAAAGATGCTTATGAGATTTTATGTATATGTGCCTATGTATGGCTATTATGAAACCCCGAGCTTATATGGCCGGGTAGAATAAATATATATATATATATATATATGCGCGCGCACCACTGCAGTTGGGTACGGACAACCCTGAGCCTTGGTAGGGCCAGGTATGTATGACCCTGATCCTTGGTAGGGCCAGGTATGTGAAATACCGAACCTTCATGGTTGGGTATGCTATGTATATGATATGAATATGAATACGAATATGCTATGGATACAGAAATGCTATGAATATGAATATGTAAATGAATATGAGTATGAGTGGAAATATGACTACGAATACGAATATGGATATGGAATGTAAACGAGTTCGGATACCGATATGGATATATGTACACAATCATGCATTAGAAATGGGAAGTCCCTATGAAAAGCAAGTGTTTATGACGATGATACTACTATCTCCCATCCTATGCTATTTCTTATGTTGTCTATTATGCTTTCATAATGATGTTGAACATGCTTTACATACTCAGTACATTCTTCGTACTGACATCCTTTTGTTTGTGGACGCTGCGTCATGCTCGCAGGTGGTGTTACACGTCAGAAATTTCCCCTTAGCGTACAGTGGATAGACTCACGAAGGACATGACGTATATGAGGTTTGAACAAGTAAGAAATAGTATTAAATGGTCCTAATTAAGATTCCCAAAGACATTCGAGTTGAGGAAAGAAAGTTGTTAAGGAAAGCGAGTTATAAGTCGTGTGTCGGGAAAATTACGAGCATCAAGTTAATGATGTTTTAATAATGTTTTGGAGAAGAGTTATAGTGTCCTTTAGATTGCTAATGAGGTGATAAACAAGTGTTAAGAAGGTTCCATAAGGATTGGAGATCAAACGAGACGACGGGAACAACTTCGGTGGAACTGCCATCAGAAATGTTGACTGGCTGGTCATGAACCACGACCAGAACCATGGCCAACACCATGACCCACGGACCGTGAAACAGTCCGTGGAAGTCCCGACGGGCTAAACTTAGTTCAATTATATAATGATGCTTCCATTTCATTTATTTCATTTCCCACACTTTTCTTCAACCTCTCAAGACCTCTAGAACCTTCCACATATTTCATCCACAAGAAAACCAAGGAAATCAAAGATCAACAACAAAGAATTGAAGTGAATCAAGTGTATGAAACCTCACTAAAGTCATCCAAACCAAGAAAATCCCAAGAAAGGTGAAATAGGGTTTTGGTGCAAGAAGTGTATTACCCTTCAAGGCTTATTCCTCTATCATCTAAGGTGAGTTTCATGATCTTTCTATGTTGTTTAAAGTATTGATAAGTTGAAACACTTGGGTTGTAGAAGAATATAGAAAATGGGTCATAAATGGGTGAATAGTATCATTGTTGAGTGGTAGTTGGTTTGAATCATGAAAATGGATATGTTGAGATTATAAATACGTTATAAATGACATTTAGAACATGGAATAAGTATTGTATGAGAAAGAACGTGATAATGGACTTTGGTCATGATTATGGAGAATTTGGAGTGAAATTATGAAATGCGAATAATGTAAATGAATGACGATTGTTGTTACGATATTGTGATTGATATTATGAATGTTGGGAGTTGATATGGAATATGGAGGAAGTCGTATAAACAAAGGAATGCTGCCCAATTTTCTCTAGCTTTAGTAAGTACGTTCCTATAATTGTTTAGCTAATGTCGATGCGACTTCCTTGAAGGTATAAACGAGTGCATCAAAGGAGAATGAGCAAGTAATAGAATAGTTAAATGACAAAGGTATGTGAGGCTAGTCCTTTCTTTCTAAGGCATGAATCTTATGGCATGAATTTCATCCTTCCTTATGAATTTCCTATCTGTAAGAAAACTACAAGCCCTTGTTCATGAATAGTCATGCGAGATAAGAGCTACGTTATGAGTATGATAATGATGATGATAAGTTAAGTCTAAGAAGCTATAGCCCATGACATGATGCTATTTATAATCTATTGATGTTGATCATTATTTCCACTCACCTTATGCTTGTTCCTTCAAGGTGAGGCAGAATGCTTATGAATGCTCCATAATGAAATTGGGGGTCCACGACCTTATGTCACCCCGATAAAGTATGATTATCTATGAGTCTCTATGCATGCATCATGATGAGTTATGATAAGTATATTACGATGAGCATATGATGATATTACACCGCGCCTATATGGCCGGGCAGTCACCGCCAAGGTAGGCAGCTATACACCATGGCCAGATGGCATGGGCAGACACCACTAGTGGGCGGCATGAGATGGTACCCCGGACGCGGGAGGCCTGGACGCGGGCTAATGTTATTGATTATCACACCGTACCTATATGGTCGGGCAGCTTATATATTTATGCATATATGATATGATGATGAGTATGAAAGTAAGCCAGTCACATTATTTCTCTTATGATTCAAACAGTCACAGATTGTTCCTCATTTTATTGATGTTTCATTATCGTTTATGCCTTACATACTCAGTACAATATTCGTACTGACGTCCGTTTTCTTTGGACGCTGTGTTCATGCCCACAGGTAGACAGGGAGGTGATCCAGACTCATAGGAGCCACTAGCTGATTGAGAGCACTCCACTTTTTCGGAGGTGCCATTGATTATTCTTTTGGTATATATGTGTATATATTTTGGGCACGATGGGGTCCTGTCCCATCCATATGTCTAGTACTCTAGTAGAGGCTCGTAGATACGCAGTGTGGGTAGTATGGTCCTATAGCCTTCATGTATATGCATGTATATATATTATTTTGATAGCCGAAGGGCTTATGTTTATAAAAGTAAATATGTTTCAAATGTTAATAGTTTTCCATGATCTCGAGTATATATTATGAACAAGAGCAGATAAGTAACAGAATGAGCGATGTTCGGTGGTTAGCCCCGGATACCCGTCATGGCCCGTAGCCCGGGTCGTGACAGGTGGCCAGGGAGACAGGCTTGATTCATAGCTTTATTACTCAGGGACTACATAGCGGAGCTCCATTTCATTCGGAGCTACAGCTTTTGGTATTTATTCATTTGTGTACATATTTATGGGCATGGCGGGGTCCTGTCCCACCTATATGATATGACATACTCTCCTTAGAGGTTCATAGACATGTGTATATGGTTAGATGTATTTGGCCTTGTCGGCCTATATTTTGGATATCATTTTGTTAGCCTCGTCGGCTTATGTACATCCTTATGGGCATTGTTATTGATGATGATATATATGTATTGTTGCCCATTGGAATTAGTATGAATAATGAATGGAAAGTATGATTTAGCTATGTGGCTCACCTAGATGTAAATGTGAAAGTATAATAAGAGGTGCCCGGGTGCGTTAGCACCGGGTGCCCGGGTGCGTTAGCACCGGGTGCCAGTCGCGGCCCTCCGGTTGGGTCGTGGCAAAAGTGGTATCAGCGCAGTTGAGTCCTAGGAAGTGTCTACGAGCCGTGTCTAGTAGACTCTTGTTTATGGTGTGTTGCGCGCCACATCTATAAACAGGAGGCTACAGGGCATTTAGGATGGTTACTCTTCTTTCATAGCTAAGATCGTGTGATAGAGCTAAGTCATAGGAAATGAGATTCCTTATACTAACCCTTGATTTCAACAGAAGAACAGTATCGACAGAAGGAAGTGAGTGATGATATTGGAAGTTACGTATGAGGTAAGTCACTTACGTTGAGGCTACGTTATCGAATTTGTATTTATATGATAATGGATTGGTTGTCATGAGGTAAGTCGGTGCAAGTACATCCCATTTAGGAATTGCTTAAATGTATCTCTTAATGATAAATTCAGTTATAAGTTTGTGAATTAAACAAATTGAATGAATTAGTATAAAGGTAAACTCGGTACGAAAGATGTATATTGGGTAAGGTAAGAACATTAAGGTATGATTGAGATGTAAATCCAAGAACGAAAGGGAAAGTAAATAGAAAGGTATAACAAGGCAGATGTTAAAGGATCGGTCCACCTCGAGGTGTGATATATGAGGTGAGTTTCGACATCTTTGTACTTTCACTTGAAATTGGGAGCCCTGTGTGGCTGAGGTTTGTCATATGTATATATTAGCCTGGTGAGGCATTGTTGGTATTTACTGCGTACAGGTTTTGGATAGTAAGAAATATAGAGGAAACCCTGTCAAAATTTTCCTAGAATTTAAAAGAAGATGAGTTAAATGTTGTTGAATGGATAGTAGCGGTAATTATAAGATCGACATTGATATGGTAAAGATAAATACTAGAGTAAATGAGGGAGACTGGTAGTACTAAAACATGACATAGAAGAGAAAGGGTAACTCCATAACTCAGTGTGATACTTGAAGTATTGATTGGATGGATGAGCACAAGTAAAATACGACAAGTCTATTAGCAAAATAAAGTAACGGATCACGGAGACAAGAGGTACGAATATGAAGGGTTATAATGAATGTGAATACATTGGTGAGATAACTTATTGGTAAGTGTAATAGGGCTCATCATAAAGTAACGGTTAAGTATGCTTACTTCACGAGGTTTATTCTATTTCATAAGCGGGATTGCGAATGAGATCATGAAGTGTCACTCTATAGAGTTGATTATGATCTTCTTATAATGAGGACGTAACAAGATCATCCCCCTTGGGCCAATCTTACCCATTGTAATACAAAGTATAGCGAGGAAACGACTAAAGATGTAACATGTTCTACATGAATAAAGAGCGAATGCATGCGTGTGAAACCAATAAGCGAGCCATGGGGGCGAGCAAGAAGAGAAAGCTTATAAGACCTGTTAGGGGAAATTCCATTAAGCATAGAGGTTCCTCAAGGGCTAGGTTAAATGATAGCAAGCAATGACAAAAAAAGGAAGTCAACTTGAAAAAGAAATTAGAGAAAAGTGATATGGCAAAGTAGTAACATGGTGATTTGTATAATCGAGATCACGTGTGATATCTTTGGTCTTCTCTGTAAAAGACCAAGACTACGGAAAGATGAATAACGAAATAGAACGATTGTTAGAAGAAGGATTAGCATAATAAGGATGAGAGGGGATGATCGGAGTGAACAGAATAAGTTTTGGAAGCGAAGAACGGATTGTATAGAGGTAATATATTCTAAAGGACAAAGCGGTATCTCTTAAGAATAGGATTCCTTGTGCGAGGAATAAAGGATTGATTATAAAAAGGGAGGTAACAAGATAAATTGAGGAGGAAAGAATGTAAAGGAATAAGTACGGGTATAGAAAGAAAAGGAAATATACGAAGAACGCGTGCTTAAGAAGTAGTCGTATTATGAGAAAAGGAAGACGCATCTCCTACGAATATTGTTATATCCCGTATTTTATACCTTGGGATAATCCGAGCTAATCATGATAAGTTAAGGACAAGGTTATATTTTCTTCCGATTTTGTTAAAAGTGCACTAGTTGCATATTCATCTTTTCATTGGCATGGAATGTTAAGGGTAAATTTGGAATAAGGAAAATTTGGGGTTAAAAGTGAAATAAGAATTTCATGAAAATGGCCAAAAGAGGCCACTTGGCCGTGGGACCTAGGTGTGGTTCCCACACATGAGTTGGCCAAATAAAATACATCCAAGCCATGAGTGGGCCATGGACAGATGGATGAATTATGTGGGCATATATTAGATGACAAGCAAGACCATAAGTAATCTTTTCCAACTCTAGAAAGATGAAGAAGCATGGAGAAAAAAAGATGAAGCATATTCGGCCATGGCTGGCCGAATTCATGCCATGGGGATTGGTCTCCAAAAATTATTTTCTTCTAGTTTCTCTACTAATTGGAAGGTCCTCTACAACGTGGAGTAGTTGTTGGAGCAAATAAATCATTCGTTGTTGCTATGTACACCTCTAGCCGAATGAAGAAGTGAAGTGGAGAAGGGTAAGATTTAGTCTTCTTTCATGTGTTGTGAGTGATTTGTACATGTTGTGATATGTGGAAAAGAATGAAATTCATGAAATTATGCATGTGGAAGTGTAGCCGTGTGTGTGTGTGTGGCCCATACAAGTGTGTGTGTGTAAGAGTGGTGAAGTAATTGTAGTTAGCATGTTTGTGTGTTGTTGTGATGTGTAAAAATGGATGAAAGTCATGAAATTTATGTATGTGATGTGTGGCCCTCAAAATGGGCTGATTTGGCATAGACATGTTGAACTAAGTTTGTGTAGTATTTTGGTTGTTGTTGTTATGGATTATGTGGTGAGAATGAAGGTATTGAATGATTCAAGTTGAAGTGGTAATTGTTGTGGATTTGGCCGTGTATATGTGGTGTTGGTCAAGAATGAAGGACTAATTTCATTTGGTATGTTTAGGATGTTGTGTTGTGGATTTTATGTTGTAAAATGAAGACTTAATGGTTGAAGATTGAAGTTGTAATCGTATGGGCTGTTTTGGAAGCTAATGTGATTGTAATATGGTTTCTTGTGTTAGAACCCGTATTTTTTGTACATTGGAACAATCCGGATTAATTATGATAAGCTAAGGACAAAACTATTCCGGGATTCAAGTCGGGGATTTTGACCTTTGATTTTTTTTTAAGACATAAGTTGTTCATGAATTTGTTGGTATGGAATAATTAGGAGAATTTGGGACCAAAAGTGATAAAATTGGAAGTTGGAAAAGTCATCCAATTCCATGTTGTGGCCGTGTGATGTGGAGTGGCCCACACAATTTTTGTGTCATCTTTTAATTGGAACAACACATTAATGTGGGCCAAGGGAATTGTACACTTCATTTAAGTGATAAAAGATGACTACAAGTCTTCATTTGCATTTCCACACTTAGAAAAAAAAAAAAGGGGGAAGTTGAAGACTCTCACAAAAGAGGCTCTCGGCCAATAGCCCAAAAATCCACTCCCATTTCTAGCTCTTCCAAAATTAATTCCTTGGTGTAAACCTACTATATTGAGGTCCCTAAGTAGCGTGGAGGTGTCGTTGGAGCGATCAATCCATTATTTTTCATCTTTGGAAACCCTAGGCTATTGGGAAATTGAAGAGAAAAAGTAAGATTTGATTATGTTTTGTATGTTATAAAGGTTGTATGCTTGTTGTAGTATGTTATAATGGAGGAAAATCATGAAATATGAAATGTTGGAAGTGAGTTGTGTGTGTGGTGCTTGAGCCGTGTAGAGTGGGTGTGTGTTGTTGTTGTGTTGAAACTATGAATTAATGCCTAGTTAGTTTATTATGATTATTGTAAGGTGAAGAACGATTGAGAATCATCCATATATGTATATTTGTAGTGTTGGTCGAAATGGGTCATATTATATGACAATGAACGAATTGATATCGCTTAATGCTTTAGTCGTCGTCGTTGTGAATTCTATGTTGGAAATGAATGTTTATTGACTCAAATTGATATTGTGGTTGTTGCGGACTGATTTGGAGATTATTGTACATTTAATGTAAATTGTATATTGATGAGAATAGCATTGTTAGAATGTGAATTGTGGATGCAAATCATGATTTGAAAATGAGGAATGGGTTAAGTGAAGTTCTCGGGTTTGGGGGCTGAATTCGGCTGAATTGGAGAAAAATTTGGGTTGTTGGAAATGTTGTATGAATTGCTTAGAATGTCTTTAAATATTGTTGGTATGGGTTCGGGTTAGTATGTGAATGTATAAGTATCGATGTTGGCTTGAAGGTAAGCCATTGAATTGAAATTATGAATGTTGTTGAATGATGGAAAAAAGAGAGCTATTATTGTTGCATTACCTTTCGGATTAATTGTTGATGTTGCTAGGTTGGTTATTGTTGTTGTTGTTGATTGATTTGGCCGAGTTAAATTCTCGGGATAGCCTATTTACAGGGGAAATGCTGCCCAAATTTCTGTAGAATTAAGGGTGAAATTGGAATTTAATGCCCAAAAAGTCTTTAGCTAATGTTTGGCATTTTATGGCTTGTTTATAGATCGTGGGCAGCCCGAATCATAGGTTGGATTTAGCTTGAGTTTGGATCATATTGGAGAGCGTTTGAGGTATGTAAAGCAACCTTTCTTTTTGGCATGCCTTAGTTAAAGTAGGCTATGATACGAGCCTCGAGGAGACTCTATTCTCGCAATCCGAGCATGTGTATGAATCGCATTTGTTCCTTGGCATTCTTATGTTGACATGACAAAACATTGATCCTTATGTTCTTGGAATTCATAAGTTGTAAAGATTTCATGAAAACTGATTTTTGTTTTAAAGTTTATTCTTTAGCGATTCCAAAATTTCAAACGCCCATAACTTTCACAGAAAAGCTCGGATTGCTTTGAAATTTTCGTAGAAGCTTGTATGATATAGAATGAGTATGTTTTTCATAGGCGGGCCCGCCGGGTCTACACCCGTCTGTGGGTCCCGCGACGTTCCTTTATGTAATTTTGACAACTTTTGAAAGAGAATGTTGTAATTATTATTCCGATTTCAAATATGACTATTTTACTTATCTTTTGGATTATGACAATGATTTTATGCATATGATTCCTCACGACTCCGCTCGTGCGTTCTGTTATATCTTTCGCCGGGTCCCGGGCCGGTTCTGTTGTCGTGCGCATTATGATGTACTCCGGTGTTATGCTGTGTTCATGGTTCACCGAGTTCCTCGCTCGAGGGCCGGGTTCCACTTATATTTGGTGTGATGCTGTGTATGGCGATATGCTGTGTATGATATGTGACGGAGATTCGGAGATTTGAAACTTTCTGGTGTTATGCTGTGTTATGGCGCCATCGACAGGCGGGCGACCATATTTCCTGTGCCCTATGCATGATTTATATTTTGAAGTAACATTTTGATATTTTGGAAATGTATTTACTTTCTGTACCTCTATTTCGATTGTGACTCAGATTTGTACACTACATTTTCTACTTTACATACTCAGTACATATTTCGTACTGGCCCCCCTTTTCTTCGGGGGCTGCGTTTCATGCCCGCAGGTACAGACGCACAGTTTGGTGACCCACCTGTTTAGGACACCCTCTTCTGCTATTTGGAGTGCTCCTCTCATTCCGGAGCTTATATTTTGGTATATATTTGTTCGTGCATTTGTATATATTTGTTCAGGGGTACGGCGGGGCCCTGTCCCGTCATATGATTCTGTCTGTCTGTTTAGAGGTCTGTGGACATGGTTGTGGGTTGTGCCTACTTCTGTGCAGTTGTGTTTGTATATGTTGTGTTTGGGCGATTCCATTCGCCGTGGCAGCCTTGTCGGCCCACATATGTATATATGTTATTTTGTTGGCCCTGTGTGGCCTTTGTTGGTATTTTCTGTGCGCAGGGTTATTTTGGATAGTCCGTAAAACAAAGGAAACTCTGCCAAAAATTTTCTGGAAATTATATAAATTGGAAACACAGCCTTGTCGGCTTCTGTTATATACCTGGATGTGTTTGATATTATCTGAGGAAGTGTTTGGGTGCCCAGATCGGGCACTAGTCACGGCCTACGGGGTTGGGTCATGACATCTTGTATGTATGATAATAATGTTGTCAATGTGTGGATTATTGGTGGTTTCGGGTTCTATAGTATATTGGATGGATTGTTTTGAATATTGTGCGGATTGTTGGAAATGTTATTGAATCATGTTTGAATGGTTTTGGATTGATATTTGAACGCGTGAGCAATGATGTTGAATTGATTATATGTGTTGATTTGAATGAAAATGGAATGTTGTCGAATTGTGTAGAAAAGAGTTACTAATGTTAGAATGCGTTTTGAAATTGTTATTGATGTTGTTTATATGGTTATTGGTATTGTGGTTGAAGAATTGGCCGAGTTGAATTCTCAGGGTGTTGAATTTACAGGGGAAATGCTGCCCAAATTTCTGTAAATAAAGTGCGAGCTTAAAATGGGATTCCGAGGTGCCTATGACTAATGTTTGGTGTCTAATGACGTTGTTGTAGATTTTGAGAAGCCGAGACTTGAGTTTGGATTAGCTTAAGAAGCAAACAAGGTATGTGAAGCTTATCCTTCTTTCCTTTTGGCATGTCCTAGACGCAAGTAAGTTGTGATATGTTATGAGCCTTGGGGGTAATTCTATTCTTAAAATCTGAGCATGTTTATGATTCATATTTGCTTCTGGATGTTGGCATCCTTAATGTGGTCAAGCTATGGACCGTATGTCTTTGATACGATTGGATTTGAAATGCTATGTGTATGATCTGTTCCGAAAGGATCTTATGTCTAAAAATGTCCGTAACTTTCATAGACAGAACCGGGTTGGTTTGATATACGACTGTGGCCCCTACGGGTCTTTGATATGCTCATGATGTTTGATATGTTTTCGAGTGGCGTCTGAAAGGTATTCGACATAACTATTGTCCCGACTTTCAAATGACAGTTCGTTTAGATTATTTCATCGAGTCGTTGAAAATGTTTTATATGACATACTTCGTAATGAGATTTCAAGAGTCCTAAGTGTGACTATTATTCGGATACTCGAGCGATGATTTGTCTTATTTGTTTCTTAATATTCGTATTCGTAATGTAGTCGAATTATGGTCCTTATGCCTTTTGTATGACTAATTTTCAAAAGTTGCATAAAAGTTTTGTTTTCAAAAGAGTTTCGTTGCTAAACGATTTCGAAACTACGAACGCCCGTAACTTTCAAGAAAGGGCTCGGATCGCTTTGATATCTTCGCAAATGATTTCATGACGAGTAATGACCTTAATTTTCATAGGCGGGCCCGGATTGGGTTGACGCTCGTCCATGGGTCCCGCGACTTTCTATGTTTGGTTCTAACGACCTATTTTTGAAAGAATTTAATATGACAATCTTTTTGACCCCCGAGTATGATTACTTATTTATCTGTTGAGTCTGAAATGAGGATTTTTTTGTGCATGTGATTTTGATACGTGACTATGGTTTCTGAAGTTCGGTTTGATATGTTCCCGAGTGATATTCGGAAGAAAACCTGATTTGACTATTGGTTCGGTTTTGAAATAACAGTTCGCTTTGATTATTCTGTTGAGTCTGTAATAATGATTTTTATGCATATGGTTACTTACGATTCTGTTCGTGCGTTCTGTTGTTACCTCTTTCGCCGAGTCCCGGGCCGGTATGTTATCGTGCGCACTACGCTATATTCCGAAGTATGATGTGTTTTTTAAGTATGATGTGATATGATATATGATATGATACGGAGTATGATGTGTTCGAGGTATGCAATATTCAAGTATGATGTGTTGTGGCGCCGATGGAGTGGCGACCACGTTAATGCTCATCCACGTCCCATTATGGACCGCATGTGATGATATGATATGATATACGATGATATGATGTGATATGTGATGATATGATGATTTTGTTTACCGAGTCCCTCACTGGAGGGCCGGGACACGCTATATGTTATATGTATGTATTCTGGAATATGATCAGTTGGTATCGGAGCCGGTGGTGGGGCAAACCCAATGGTGGGGCAAACCCAGTGGTGGGGCAAACCCAATGATGAGGCAAATTCCACATTGGTTTAGGCAAATCCCACACTGGTTTAGGCAAATCCCACATTGGTTTAGGCGAATCCCACATTGGTTTAGGCAAATCCCACATCGGTTAATGACATCTCATATGATAAGTTATGACGTTATGATGTGTTACGGTATGTATATGATGACTATTCGCTTATGTCACTCAGTCCCATTATGGGCCGGATATGATACATGACGTGGGTATGCATGATTTGTATTTCAGGAATAAGCATTTTGGCATTCTGATTATTGTATTTATCTTCTATACCTCTGATGTACGATTTGTGTTTCACATGCAAGCCCTTTGGTATTTTGGCTATTATGCTCACTTTACTCTGCAGATCTTTACTTCGGTTATGATCTCGTTTTCTGTATGCTATGCTTTACATACTCAGTACATATTCCGTACTGACCCCCTTTCTTCTGGGGCTGCGTTTCATGCCGCGCAGGTCTATGTACTGAGCATGTAAAGCATGAAATACAGTAGACAGAATCATACTGAAATAAGGAGTATAGAAAATCATAAGGCTTGCCTTTGAAACATAAATCATGCATGTCAATATCACATGTCAATACCACTGCAGTTGGGTACGGACAACCCTGAGCCTTGGTAGGGCCAGGTATGTATGACCCTGAGCCTTGGTAGGGACAGGTGTGTAAAACACCGAACCTTCATGGTCGGGTATGCTATGTATATGATATGAATATGAATACGAATATGCTATGAATACGAAAATGCTATGAATATGAATATGTAAATGAATACGAGTATGAATGGAAATATGACTACGAATACGAATATGTATATGGAATGTAAACGAGTTCAGATACGGATATGGATGTATGTACACAATCACGCATTAGAAATGGGAAGTCCCTATGAGAAGCAAGTAAGTGTTTATGACGATGATACTACTATCTCCCATCCTATGCTATTTCTTATGTTGTCTATTATGCTTTCATAATGATGTTGATCTTGCTTTACATACTCGACATTCTTCATGTACGACGTCCTTTTGTTTATGAATGGACGCTGCGTCATGCCTGCAGGTGGCCAGGGAGACAGGATTGATCCATAGCTTTATTACTCAGGGACTACATAGCGGAGCTCCATTTCATTCGGAGCTACAGCTTTTGGTATTTATTCATTTGTGTACATATTTATGGGCACGGCGGGGTCCAGTCCCGCCTATATTATATGACATACTCTTCTTAGAGGCTCATAAACATATGTATATGGTTAGATGTGTTTGGCCTTGTCGGCCTATATTTTGGATATCATTTTGTTAGCCTCGTCGGCTTATGTACATCCTTATGCGCATTGTTATTGATGATGATATATATGTATTGTTGCCCATTGGAATTAGTATGAATAATGGATAGAAAGTATGATTTAGCTATGTGGCTCACCTAGATGTAAATGTGAAAGTATGATAAGAGGTGCCCGGGTGGGTTAGCACCGGGTGCCCGTCGCGGCCCTCCGGTTGGGTCGTGACAAATAACTGCCACTGAAAGGGCCATAGCAGTCAATATAGGTAAAAACATACATTATTGAGTAATTATAATCATCATATCTCACCTTGAAGGCGCTATGGCGATGTCGGGGTGACATGAGGTCGTGGACCCCCGATTACATTATAGAGTAATCATAATCATCATATCTCACCTTGCAGGGACTAACGTTTTAAGCTGAGTGTACACAAGAAAAAGCATCAATGGAACCATACTTAGAATCATTAACTTCATGGGCATCATATCTCACTTTAGGATTCTTTAGACTTAAACTCATCGTCATCATCCATTATCATACTCGTGTCTTATCTCCTTTCTTTATCTTATACATATGTAGCTCCTTATAGTCATTGACTCATAATTTTCGTTATGTAGGAAGATCAGGGAAAAATGGGAAGATTTATGCCATAGGAGGCATGCCTTAGAAAGAAAGGACTAGCATCATAAGGTGGGTCTAGCAACAATGAATAATATCAAAGAATCGTATGAAGGTCATTAGCTACGTAATAATATCGTATCATGAGCTTTAGGGGCTCTAGACTTGGGCTCATCATCTGTTACACCTTGAAAAATTTCCCGTTAGCGTACAGTGAATAGACGACCGAGGGGTATGATGTATACGAGGTTTGGACAAGTAAGAAATAGTATTTGATGATCCTAATTAAGATTTCCAAAGACATTCGAGTTAAGGAAAGAAAGTTGTTAAGGAAAGTGAGTCATATGTTGAGTAACGAATAAGAATTTCGAGTATGGAGTTCATGGTGTATAAATGATGCCCTAAGGAAGAGTTATAACATCCCTTAGATTGGTATTGAGGTGATAAACAAGTGTTAAGAAGGTTCCATAAGGATCG
Source organism: Lycium ferocissimum (assembly GCF_029784015.1). Lineage (NCBI taxonomy): Eukaryota > Viridiplantae > Streptophyta > Magnoliopsida > Solanales > Solanaceae > Lycium > Lycium ferocissimum. The sequence goes on along the minus strand of NW_026726640.1, from coordinate 14,977 downwards.
GAGATCAAACGAGTCGACGAGAACAATTCTCGGAAAGTCAAGGCAACCTACGGCCAGACATGCGGCCGTATAAAAATATGGACCGTATGTCCAACCAGATTCAGCCCAGAGAGCATACTTCACCGGACCGATCTACGGCCAGACATACGGCCCGTAGAAAACATACGGACCGTATGTTGGTCCGTATAATCTCGTCGGGACTGAACTCAAATTATATAAGGGACCTCTTTCTCATTTCATTTCATTTCACCTTTCACCTCCACACTTCAAGAAACCTCTAGAACCTTTCCATACACTTCAACCATAAGAAAACAAGAGAAATCAAAGATCAACAACAAGAATTGGAGAGAATCAAGCTTATGAAACTTCTCTAAGGTCATCCAAATCAAGAAATCCTAAGAGAGATGAAATAGGGTTTTGGTGCAAAGGGTGTATCACCATTCGAGTCTTATTCCTCCACCATCTAAGGTAAGTTTCATGATCTTTCTATGTTGTTTGAAGTATTTATAAGTTGAAACACATGGATTGTAAAAGAGCATAGAAAATAGGTCATAAATGAGTAAATAGTGTCATTAGTGAGTAGTAGTTGGATTGAATCATGGAAATGGTTGTGTTGAGATTATAAATACGTTATAAATGATATTTAGAACATGGAATAAGTATTGGATATGAAAGAACGCGATAATGGACTTTGTTCATGGTTATGGAGAATTGTAGTGAAATTATGAATTGTGGGCAATGTAGTGAGATGATGCTTATTGTTTATGATAATGTGATTGTCGTTATGAACGTCGGGAGTTGATATGGAATATGGCGGAAAGTAGTATAAACAAAGGAAACGCTGCCCAATTTTCTTTAGCCTTAAGAAGCACGTTCTCGTAATTGCCTAGCTAACGACGATACGAACTCTCTTGAAGGTATAAACGAGCGCATTGAAGAAGGACGAGCAAGCGATAGAATAGTTAAACGACAAAGGTATGTGAGGCTAGTCCTTTCTTCCTAAGGGATGAGTCCTATGGCATGAATCTCCTCTTTCTTATAATTGTTCCATCTTCAAGAAGATTATGAGTCCTTGTTCATGAATAGCTATACGAAATAAAAGAGATATGCTACGATTATGATATTGATAAGGATAAGCTAAGTCTAGAAATGCTATAGTCTATGATATGATGTTCCAATTAAGCTAATGAAGCTATCCATAGCCCATTGATGTTGATCATATACACTCACCTTATGCTTGTTCCTTCAAGGTGAGGCAGGTTACTTATGAACGTTCCGTAATGAAGTCGGGGGTTTACGACCTTATGTCACCCCGATAGAGTATGATTATCTATGAGTCTCTATGCATACATTACGATGAGTTATGATAAGTATATTATGATAAGCATACTATGATGAGTACATGATGATATCACACCGCGCCTATATGGCCGGGCAGTCACCGCCAAGGCGGGCAGCTATACACCATGGCCAGATGGCATGGGCAGACACCACTAGTGGGCGGCATGAGATGATACCCCGGACGCAAGAGGCCTGGACGCAGGCTAATGCTAATGTTAATGTTATTGATTCTCACACCGTACCTATAAGGTCGGGCAGCTTATACATTTATGCATATATGATATGATGATGAGTATGAAAGTAAGCCAGCATGTATGATTTCCTTTATGATTCAGTCAGTCACAGATTGCTCTTCATTTGATGCCTCCTTACTTCGTTGATGTCTTATATTTGTTTATGCCTTACATACTCAGTACAATATTCGTACTGACGTCCTTTCTTCAAACGATGTGTTCATGCCCACAGGTAGACAGGGAGGTGGTCCAGACTCATAGGAGCTAGCAGCTGATTTGAGAGCACTTCATTTTTCGGAGGTGCCATTGATTATTTCTTTTGGTGCATATATATATATATATATATATTCATGATTGGGCACGACGGGGTCCTGTCCCGTCCATATGTCTAGTACTCCAGTAGAGGCTCGTAGATACGCAGTGTGGGTAGCATGGTCCTATAGTCCTCATGTATATGTATGTATATATATATATATTGTATATCATTTTGATAGATGAAAGGGCTCATGTTTATAAAAGTAAATGTGTTTCAAATGGTGATAGATTTCTATGATTATGATTGTATGTTATGAATGAGAGCAGATAAGTAGTAATATGAGTGGTGTTCGGTGGTTAGCCCCGGATACCCGTCATGGCCCGTAGCTCGGGTCGTGACAGAAGTGGTATCAGAGCAGTTCAGTCCTAGGAAGTGTCTACGAGCCGTGTCTAGTAGAGTCTTGTTTATGGTGTGTTGCGCGCCACGCTAATAAACAGGAGGCTACAGGGCATTTAGGAAAAATGACCATCTTTCTTCTTATGGGATTGTACGATAGAGCCGTGTATAAGCTTTAATCCTCCCTAATAGCATGTTGTGATTTCAGAAATGCTGCCTGTTATATCCCGTATTTCGTACGTTGGGATAATCCGAGTTAACCACGAAAAGTTAAGGATAAGACTATTCCGGGATACGAGGTAGGGACTTTTATTTGCTTTAAGGTATAAGTTGCTATGATTATAATGGTATGGAATATTATGGAAAAATTTGGGACCAAAAGTGCATTATAAAAAAGTGGACAATTCATGAAATTAAAGGGGCCATGTGGCCGGCCATATGAAGTGTGGGCCATGGCCACATGGATGGCTAATATATGTAGATAAAAGGATGACTAAGTGGTCATATTTCTCATCTTCATCACTTAGAAATTTCAAGAAACTTGGAGAAAAAAATAGAAGGGCCATTCGCCATAAGCTTACGAACAAGGTCCAAGGAAAAATTGATCAAAAATTATTTTCTCAAGCATTTCAACTCCTTAGAAGGTGAATAACAACATGGAGGGGTTGTTGAAGTAGCAAGAACAAGAATTAGTTCAAGAACAAACTCTAGCTAAGTTGAAGAACCAAGTGAAGAAGTAAGGTTTAATCTTCATTTTTATATGTTATGCATGGTTTGTGTATGTTGTGAAGTGTGGAAATGAATGAAATTCATGAAAGTGTGGAGTTGATGTTGTGGCCGTATGTATTGTGTTGGAGCCGTGTATATGTAATGTGTGTGGGAGTGGTGAATTGATTCTATTTAGCATGTTGGTTGTTGTAGTGTGTTGAAAGGGATGGAAATCATGAAACTTGTGTGTGGTGTGGTGGCCGAAAATGGGTCATCTTGTATGCCAAGAATGAATTAATTTTATTTAGTGTTTTGATTGTTGTTGTCGTGTGGATTCTATGTTGATAACGGAAGTTTAATGATTCAAATTGAAGTTGAAAGTGTCGTGGGCTATTTTAGTGGCCAATGTGATTCTTATGTAGTTTTTGTACTTATGAAAATAATATTGTTAACGTGTGGATTGTTGGTGTAATTCATGAATTTAGAAGAAGGAAAGGTGTTGTTGTTATTGCTCTCGGGTTTGGGTTGGTTTCGGGTGAAATGGTATTTTGTTTAGGTTGTTTGAAATATTGTGCAGGTTGTTTAAAGTGTTCATGAAACTTTTTTGAATGGGTTCGGATTAGTAATTGAACGTATGAGCATTGATGTTGATTTGAATGTGAGTAGTTGGATTGAATATAATGAAATGTTGAAGTATGTAGAAAGTGTTACAAATGTTAGAATGCATTTTGAATTGATTATTGATGTTGTTAATATGGTTGTTGGTGTTGTTGTTGATGATTTTTTTGGCCGAGTTGAATTCTCGGGTTGTTGAGTTTATAGAAATGCTTTGAATTTCCGTGAGAAAAAGTGCTAGTTTGGGATTGGAATCCCTAAGTATCTATAGCTAATGTTTGGTATATATATGTTGTTGTTATAGATCGTGGGCAGCCCGAGACTTAAGTTTGGACTAGTTTAGGAAGCGGACGAGGTATGTAAAGTTTACCCTTCCTTTCTTTTGGCATGTCCTAGTGTAAGTAAGCTATGACACGATCCGGGTAACTCTATTCTTACGATCCAAGCATGTTTACGATTCGCATTCATCTCTAATATTGGTATCCTTAATGTGGTAGTAATATGGTCTTTATGTCCTTGATGTGTCACGACCCCAATCCCGAGTCGCGACTAGCGCCGAACCGGGCACCCGTACGTACCAAAAGCCAAAAATAGTAACGCGAGTATTTGGAAAAATTTGCGTAGTCTCCTATTTTGCGTACTAACCAAAAATTAACTCGCACTCATGAAATACCAAAAAGGCCACACGGGGCCAACATATCCATATACACATATATAGGCGAGCCGACAAGGCTGCCGCGGTAGATAACCGTCCAAACATATGATACATACACAGACTGTACAGACGGGACCATAACCCACTTTTATGTCTACAGGCCTCTAACATACGAATGTGAATCGAAGACGGGACGGCCCCGCCGTGCCCGGATGACTATATGTACAAGGCGTACAAACATCGTAAGATATATATACCAAAAATATCGAGCTCCGGAACAACAGGAGCACTCCCAAGCAGCAGAACAGATGTCCTAAGCTGGCGGTGTATCAAAAGGCGCGTCTGTACCTGCGGGCATGTAGCGCAGCCCCCGAAGAACAGGGGGTCAGTACGGAAAATGTACCGAGTATGTAAAGCGAAAATGTGACAAATATAACCGTAGTCAGGAAACAGGAGTGCAGAAATATAAATGTCAAAACCGTAGTCAGAGCTGGAGATATAAAGAAGTAGCTGACAGAGTCTGAAGTACCAAATGAGTATTTTATCCGAGACCTCAGAAACATAATGCCAATGGTTAAGTAATGCTTACCAGATCATATGTCATCATATAGACTTATATCGTGTCCCGGCCCTTTGATAAGGGACTCGGTAGATGAAATCATATTTATAGCAAAACCATACATCACATATGCAAATAACGTGTCCCGGCCCTTTGTTAAGGGACTCGGTAGTATAAAATCATGCATGTCAGAATCAGGTATCATGTGTACATAACGTGTCCCGGCCCCCTACTGCGGGTCTCGGTGAATAATCATAAGGTGCCATCCTGGCCGCCATCCCCGTATCATTACATCATAATCATATACAGATAACGTGTCCCGGCCCGCAAGTACGAGGGACTCGGTGAATAATGCAGAAAGTGCGCACGAGATCATGTCCCGGACCGGGCTCGGTGAAAAGACATATCATAACTTGCACGAACAGCAATGCGAAACATATGCATACCGGACATCGTACTTGGTAGACAAGCTCAAACAATAAGTCATAATACGTACCTTTCGGCAATCGTGACGGATTATGTCAAAACAGAATTTTAAGATTGTTCGCACGTAGCAAATATATCACAAGGCTCATGGAATATTCAAAACGATCGTTCTTTAACAAACGGAACGTTTAAATGACATATCATTTCAATGAAATCGGACGATAGTCGTAGTACATATGTATGCCCTTTTTGGGGATGGCATGATTACTTACTTCAAATCATGTTTCTAAGATCACAAGACATATCAAAATATATTATAGGCTCATTATATTTACACTTGACAACGGTACAATGATCAGAAGACTCTTTAAGCATCGTATAGAAATAAATCAATTTAAACCATAATTAGAGGTCTCGGGGTCCATGGGCCCACCTCGGGTAAATCGAGGGGTGAACTCAAATTATGGATCTTAAACCTTAGGGAATCATTCATGAGAGTTTTGGGACAATCCGAGTTCATTTGTGAAGATTACATACATATAAGTCACTTTGATGACAATTTGTAAAGAAACTAATTCAATTCTCTATTTGAAGGAAATGGGGCCGATTTCAATCTCGGGTTTCAAGAGAGACAGAATCATATCTAAGGCTCGCGACCGAGCCTATTACGTTTAGAACATGCCTAAGAATGAAAGGGAAGACTTTACATACCTTCGTTATGCTTTACGCTCGTCGAATTTCGATTCCCGTTTCGCCAAAAAAAAAAAATCGCAAATGGTCATCTTTACCGGTTACTTATTCATGAAGGTTAACATTTTAATCTTTGGGTCATACTTGGCTACCGAAATTTCAGCCTTTCCCTATACATACAACACCCCCGAGATTCAACTCGGTTCAAGATAATCAACAACAAAATTTCAACAACAATACCAATAACAATAACAAGTATTACAAAATACACAATATGGCACACTAGCCATCTTTCCAACCTAACATGACATTTTTCATTCCGACCTTACATTTCCAAGTCAATCTTACCATTTTCATATTCATCACTTATCAAGATCATTACAACATAATTCGGAGGCATATCATATCGTTTTCACCAAATATTCATAGAATATACACAATATACAAGCCTCCTACCAAAGTCATATTTCACCCACAACTTCTAATCTTTTAGCAAACATATTCATGACATATTTCTATCTTCCAACTTCATCAATAACAACATCCTCCACATTCTACAAGTTAAATACATTTGTTTTCATCCAAAATTTTCTTCAAACCCCATTCTACAATTCAGCCATACCAACAAATGAATTTATCACGCTATTTTCTTCGTTCTAATCCGTTAAAACTCTAAATAAACTTGTTAACAATGAAAAAAAAACCTTATTCATACCTTAAGTGCACAGCCACCACGTCCACCCTCTTATTTTTAGTTGATTTTTAGCTCAAATCGAAGGCAACGCGACGTAGAACACTTTTCTCTTTATGGGCTTCGGGATTCGGGGCTCGATTTTGGTCAAAAATTGATTTTCTCTCTAGGCTCTCCTCTACCTTTTTCTCTAGAGTTTTCCAGGTCTTGTTAGTCTGAAAATGATGGAGAGAAACCGAATTTTGCCATTAAAAAGCGTGGGTAATGGGCTGACCCGAATTGGAATCGGGTTGGGCCCATTTCACTGCCCAGCTTGACCTTTCGACCTTAAAACGTCCATATCTCCTTGTACCGACGTCGCCTGGGGAGCCCGACCTACGTTGGAAAGATATTTCAATTATCTACAACTTGTATTTCTGGACGTTTTCCCAAATTCCAAACTTATAATGCCGTTGTTTCCCCTCCAAGTCAGGTCATCCGAAAACGTTTTCTTAAAAATATTCGTTTGGAGGGCTTCCACTTTGATTTGGCCCCAGGGCCCTTCACGAGTTGTGTTTAGATTTACATATGCGACTCATATAACTTTTCACATGTCCCAAAAAAAATCCTGACGTGTGGGCCCCACCTCAGCTTACAATTAATTCGACGTTCGAAAATGCGGATATAACATTCTCCCCCCACAGAACATTCGTCCTCGAATGTTAGATTGCCTTATAGGTCCTACAATGGTTTCGGGGAGGTCCTCTTACCAACTACATACTTGTCTCTTTAATCGAGCGCATGTGGGGTGTTCATTGTTCAACCCCGCTTGCTCCATCCCAATATATGTTTTACTTCCATTTTAACAACCTTCTTATCCTTTTCTTCTCGGTCCCTTGCAACGTTATCATAATCCCACATCATACCGGACAGATCATGATTGGAGTCGGACGCATAGAAACATATCGGACGGATCCATAATTAGAGTCGGACGTACCGAACTATGTCGGACGGTCCGTAGTCAAAGCCGGACGTATAGAAGTATGTCGAACATATTCGTGTTCGCAGTCGGACGTACGGTTGTATCGGACGGTTTGTGATCGAGCCGGACATACAAAAGCATATCGGACAAACCTATATTCGAGCCGTGTGTCTTTGACTATATCGATAAATCCGTAGTCGAATCGTACGCATAGAAGCATGTCGGACGGATCGGTAATCGGAGTCGGACATATAGAGGTTTATCGGACGGATGTGTAATCGGATTCGAAGTACGGAGGAGTAATAGGCAAAACCTCATCAAAGTCAAAGGCGCAGAAGTACAGTCAGAGGCGCAGACGTATAACAGACAGAATCGTGATCAGAATCAGACCACTTCCACTAAGGCTTTAGTGATTTACGAAAATTTTCCCTTCACCATATTTCTCAGATTTCTATTTGGATTTCTATTTGGATTTCCTTTTTTATACCTTTGATACATAACATTCCCTTATCGCGTCTTATCGCAAACGTGCAATCACAATATACATATATATTCATGCGCAATGTTTCCAGATTCTCATTCGAACTCTTTTCCAATTTCTTCTTACTCGATCTAGGCATAGTAAGGTGATTCATAGGTCAAGTTTCCAAATAAAGTCTCACCCTCACATAATTTTTTTTCAATTCCTACACAATTAACTTCCTGCTTCGTTGGTTGGTTCCTTCAAGATTCTGCTTATTCACATTTCTTGTCCTTCATCTCTTCTCATATCCGTACTCATTTTCTTTTTCACATATCGCCACACTAGACTAATTTGTAATGTAGTCAGGGTTTGTCTATTCTTTGACAACATTCGTATTCAAATCTCCGCTTCGTTTCATGTATTCCGTTCAGTAAACCTTTCGTCTATCACAACTTTAGTCGCTGGGACTCGACTCCTAATCAGTATGGTCACCGAGGAAAATCATACACATACACATACATTCACTAGTATCTTATTTGCGAACGTCTCTCCGACCATTATTCAAATTCGCTCAATTTCCCGAGCGGTATTGCGCTTCTTCTTTTCGCCCATTTAGTTCGCCTCGGTCTGCGTGACTCTGTAAGGGCACTAGCTATTCCACACATTCTCTTTTCCTTTAGGTTACCCCAAATTTCCATTCATAACTCATACTTATACTCGTGAATTTTTTTTTATATCCTTCCCGGTGGGGTCACCCATCCTCCCTGTTGCTACAGCACAACGCACGCAACCTCGAAACTTTCACGCGTTTTGATGCGTTAGGGCTAGTATAATTTTGTCGACTGCCCCGCACGACCTTTGTCACATAATTTAGGCGGTCGGGATCTTAGTAAATTTTCGAGAAAATTCTCGTAATGGGTCCCCACCCATATACCATACAATTACCATATTGCCCTTCGAACTTTCGATATTCACTTTCATATCCGGTTTCTAAACTCATACCGATATCATACACACATCGGAAATTCTAGGAAACTTATGTACTCATAAATGATCAATCTTGGGTCTAACACAGGGAGCCGCCGTGGGAATCGTGTCCATCGGCCCTCATTGTCCGCCACCGCTCGTTTGACTCCGTATTACCCGCATCGAGTGCGGGTATAGATAACCGTGCAATTCCGGTTTACGATGGCCAGGACAAAGGACTAGCGTAAGGTGTAACACTCTCCGGGGAGGCACATCAACATAGTGCTCTAATACGGGGAGGCGGGCATAGGCTCGTAAATCTCCTCCTCAGGGTCCCGGAGAAGAATACTCTGGCTGATCTGTACCATGGCTATCCTCCTCCCTAGAGGTAAGAAACTCTGGAGGGATCGTCGCCGGATCCTTCGAGGGGTCCGTATCATAGCTGCCCTCCGTAGGATCCTCTGACGGATCAGTCTCAATCGAGTAGCTGGGGCTCCGCCTACTCAGTCCTGGCGACATCCTAGGGGCCTTCTTAGCACCCCCATCCCCCTCGTCAGGAGCTATCCTCTTCATCCTTTATCAATCTACAATCACCTGCAGGAGGAGGATCAGAAACAATTTTCCAAAATACTGACGCTGTTACTCTTTTGGAGCCTCGACGAGACCATGACAATTCGTTGGGGAGAACCACCCTAACATTACGGCTCTATCGCACGATCTAAGATTCAAAGAAAGGTAACACCCTAAATGTCATGTAGCCTCTTGTCTATAGATGTGGTGCACAACACACCGATAAACAAGACTCTACGGTACACGGCCTGTAGACATTCCGAGGACTAACCGCTGCGATACCACTTTTGTCACGACCCAATCCCGTAGGCCGCGACTAGCGCCCGAACTGGGCACCCGTACGTGCCAAAAGCCAAAAATAGTAACGCGAGTATTTGGAAAAATTTGGGCGGTCTCTCCTTATTTTTTGCGTACTAACCAAAAATTAACACCGCACTCATGAAATACCAAAGCGAAGGCCACACGGGGCCAACACATATCCATATACACATATATAGGCGAGCCGACAAGGGTGCCGCGGTAGATAACCGTCCAAACATATGATACATACACGGACGGTACGCACGGGACCATAACCCACTTTTATGTCTACGGGCCTGTGCCCCAACATACGAACGAGAATCGAGAAGACGGGACGGGCCCCGCCGTGCCCGGATGACTATATGTACAAGGCGGACAAACATCGGAAGATATGTACCAAAAATATCGCTCCGAACAACGGGAGCACTCCCCGAAAGATGAAACAGATGTCCTAAGGCTGGCGGTGTATCAAAAGCGCGTCTCGGCCACGCGGGCATGTAGCGCGACCCCGAAGAACCGGGGTCGATGCGGAAAAATGTGTACCGAGTATGTAAAGCGAAAATGTGACAAATATAACCGTAGTCGGAGAACGAGTGCGAGAAATATAAATGTCAAAACCGTAGTCGGCCGGGAGATATAAAGAAGTAGGCGGAAGTACGAAGTACCAAATGAGTATTTTATCCGAGACCTCGAAACATAATGCCAATGGTTAAGTAATGCTTACCGGATCATATGTCATCATATAGACTTATATCGTGTCCCGGCCCTTTGATAAGGGACTCGGTAGATGAAATCATATTTATAGCAAAACCATACATCATATGCAAATAACGTGTCCCGGCCCTTTGTTAAGGGACTCGGTAGTATAAAATCATGCATCGGGAATCGGGTATCATGTGTACATAACGTGTCCCCTGCTGCGGGTCTCGGTGAATAATCATAAGGTGCCATCACGCCGCCATCCCCGTATCATTACATCATAATCATATACGGATAACGTGTCCCGGCCCGCAAGTACGAGAGACTCGGTGAATAATGCAGAGAAGTGCGCACGAGATCATGTCCTGGCCCGGGCTCAGTGAAAAGACATATCATAACTTGCACGAACAGAGCAATGCAGAAACATATGCATACCAGACCAGACTTGGTAGACAGTTCAAACAATAAGTCATAATACGTACCTTTCGGCAATCGTGACGGATTATGTCAAAACAGAATTTTAAGATTGTTCGCACGTAGCAAATATATCACTGGCTCATGGAATATTCAAAACGATCGTTCTTTAACAAACGGAACAGTTTAAATGACATATCATTTCAATGAAATCGGACGATAGTCGTAGTACATATGTATGCCCTTTTTGGGGATGGCATGATTACTTACTTCAAATCATGTTTCTAAGATCACAGTACATATCAAAATATATTATAGGCTCATTATATTTATACTTGACAACGGTACAATGATCAGAAGACTCTTTAAGCATCGTATAGAAATAAATCAATTTAAACCATAATTAGAGGTCTCGGAATGTGGGCCCACCTCGGGTAAATCGAGGGGGTGAACTCAAATTATGGATCTTAAACTCCAGGGAATCATTCATGAGAGTTTTGGGACAATCCGAGTTCATTTGTGAAGATTACATACATATAAGTCACTTTGATGACAATTTGTAAAGAAACTAATTCAATTGTATTTTGAAGGAAATGGGGCCGATTTCAATCTCGGGTTTCAAGAGACAGAATCATATCTAAGGCTCGCGACCAGAGCCTATTACGTTTAGAACATGCCTAAGAATGAAAGGGAAGACTTTACATACCTTCGTTATGCTTTACGCTCGTCCTATTTCGATTCTAGTTTCGCCAAAAATACGCAAATGGTCATCTTTACCGAGTTACTATTCATGAAGGTTAACATTTTAATCTTTGGGTCATACTTGGCTACCGAAATTTCGGCAGCACTTTCCCTATACATACAACACCCCCGAGATTCAACTCGGTTCAAGATAATCAACAACGCCCAACAACAATACCAATAACAATAACAAGTATTACAAAATACACAATATGGCACACTAGCCATCTTTCCAACCTAACATGACATTTTCATTCCGACCTTACATTTCCAAGTCAATCTTACCATTTTCATATTCATCACTTATCAAGATCATTACAACATAATTCGGAGGCATATCATATCGTTTCACCAAATATTCATAGAATATACACAATATACAAGCCTCCTACCAAAGTCATATTTCACCCACAACTTCTAATCTTTTAGCAAACATATTCATGACATATTTCTATCTTCCAACTTCATCAATAACAACATCCTCCACATTCTACAAGTTAAATACATTTGTTTTCATCCAAAATTTTCTTCAAACCCCATTCTACAATTCACCATACCAACAAATGAATTTATCACGCTATTTTCTTCGTTCTAATCCGTTAAAACTCTAAATAAACTTGTTAACAATGAAAAAAAAAAACCTTATTCATACCTTAAGTGCACAGCCACCACGTCCACCCTCTTATTTTTAGTTGATTTTTAGCTCAAATCGAAGGCAACGCGACGTAGAACACTTTTCTCTTTATGGGCTTCGGGATTCGGGGCTCGATTTTGGTCAAAAATTGATTTTCTCTCTAGGCTCTCCTCTACCTTTTTCTCTAGAGTTTTCCAGGTCTTGTTAGTCTGAAAATGATGGAGAGAAACCGAATTTTGCCATTAAAAAGCGTGGGTAATGGGCCTGACCCGAATTGGAATCGGGTTGGGCCCATTTCACTGCCCAGCTTGACCTTTCGACCTTAAAACGTCCATATCTCCTTGTACCGACGTCGCCTGGGAGCCCACGACCTACCGTTGGAAAGATATTTCAATTATCTACAACTTGTATTTCTGGGCGTTTTCCCAAATTCCAAACTTATAATGCCGTTGTTTCCCCTCCAAGTCAGGTCATCCGAAAACGTTTTCTTAAAAATATTCGTTTGGAGAGGGCTTCCACTTTGATTTGGCCCCGGGCCCTTCACGAGTTGTGTTTAGATTTACATATGCGACTCATATAACTTGTCACATGTCCCAAAAAAAATCCTGACGTGTGGGCCCCACCTCAGCTTACAATTAATTCGACGTTCGAAAATGCAGGATATAACAATATGATTGGATTTGAAATGTTGTATAAACGGTTTTGTTCCTAAAGGGGCTTATGTTTAAAAATGTCCGTAACTTTCATAGACAGAACCGGATTGCTTTGATTTGCTCGTAAATGATCCTATAACGTATAATGACATCTTTCATGGGTGGGCCCGGATTGGTTGATGTACATCCGTGGTCCCCGAGATTTTCCTTTGTATAGTCCTAATGACTTGGTTTTGAAAGAACTTAACATGAATTCTGTTTATTCTCCCGAGCGTCGACTACTTACTTATTCATCAAGTCTTAAGGATGATTTATGTGCATGTGGTTTCTCACTACTCTGCTCGTGCAAAGCTCAATATGTCTTTCACTGAGTCCCGGGCCAGGACACGCATTCGTGCACACTCCTCTGCATTGTTCACCGAGTCCCTCACTAGAGGGCCGGGATGAAAGACACTGTTATAGGAAGGATGAGGAACGAGGTAACATGAGGGCAGAAATCCAAAGACCGCTAACTGAGTATCTGTAAGTAACGGTGATTGAGGTGTATTCCTCGCCATTGAGATCTGGAAGTCTAAGATGGAAAAGTAGTCGTGTCAAGAGGTGAAACGTGAATATTAAGGATTAAAGGGAGTTGAAATAGGAATTGTGAAGTCAGGAGACTAAGAAACCTTTCAAATTTAGAGGGAAACGCGTTACGAGAACGTTTCGAAATCCATTAAGACTTCGACTTACTCTAAAATACGTGATGAAGGTGATGCGGTAGGATGGACGCGATTATATTTGCATTAAAGCGTCATATTTCATCAGAATTTCAAAGTTAAGCGTGCTGGAACGAGAGCAATTTTAGGATGGGTGACCCCCCTGGGAAGTTTTCTGAAAGTTCTACAAATTCCAACGTAAGAAGCAAATGAAAAGTGAGATTAATATAAGGAAGATTAGAGTCTACGGAGCGGGCAAAAACCTCAAGAGGTCGCGTAAACCGAGGCAGACTAGACCGGTAAGGAGGAAGAAAATGCACCACAACTTTAGAAGCAGGGTGAGTTGAGTAACGTTTGGAAATATTTGGTAAGCAAGATAGCAGAGATTATATATGTGTATAGGTATGCATAAGATATCCTGTACATGGCTAGAGCAAGGGACATGTGTATTTCGGCGACCGACGTGGCGGTATACGGAAGACATTAGTTGGACAAGATGACGAAGTTCAAGTGAGAAGAAAAATATAGATGGCACAAACGTTATAAGGCAAGCTGACGCTGTTTTCACCACAGGTTAAGCTTGGTAAGGTTTAATACAATGAGATTTAGAAGAGGAAGGAAGTGAGTAGACGGAAGGCAAAGAAGTCAAAATGTCGGAATAAAAGTATCGCTTAATTGAGATCGGAAATACAGATTTAGGGCAAAGTGGAATTGGGTGATAGTATAAGTACACCCCTAAAGGGAGGAAGCGAGGGAGAGAGATGCAAGTGTAAGATGAAGACAATTGAGATCACAATATGTTCGATATGGACGCTTGGGCTACAGGTAAGATCCTTTGCAGAGACAAGTTAGTAGGATCTAAAAGTCAGTAATAGAGGGGTAGGAGTCAGGATGGTAAATGGGGACAGTGCTGAGAGTTAATTATGGAGATCTTAAATGATACGATAGTGGGAAGGAGCATGACAAGATAGCTTATCAGCGAATATTAGTATGGAGGGGAGTGGTGAAGTAGTGTGAATTAAGAGAAGGAAAGATCGTGGCTAAGATTGAACGTATTTTATATAAATTATACAAGGAGGATATGATACGTACGCAAGTATTAGTATGCTAAGAATAAGAATGAGTAAGTACTTGATAAAAAAAGGTAAAGACTTAGTAATGACAATGCGGCCGTGATATTACGGATACGCTACGGAAAAAATGCACGATGGTCTAAGCTAAATTATCGAGATAGAACTGGCCCCAGGGCAAACCGGGCATGGCTATGATTGAATCAAGGGGCGTATTCCGGTTCCGGGAAAAGGTGGG
>NW_026726639.1:0-38736 GCF_029784015.1 Lycium ferocissimum | reverse complement strand
TACGGGCATTTAGGAATAACAACACCGTTTTTCTTCTCTCCGTAGATCGTGTGATAGAGCCATAATATAAGATCTTCCCCTTTTCTAATTGTACGTTATGATTTCGCGATGCGGTACAGAGAAAGCAACGACCGCCTAGAAGGGCGGGGGCTACAACGTAATGGCGGATTGAACGAGGGAGCCCCAGAGTAAACATAGAGAAGGGGTGAGTCCCACCTGAGGCTCCATCTCATACCTCTCACACTCGCTGTTTCGGAAGGGCACGAAGGGGCTCCGGCTCCGGTTCCGGTGCCTCCGGTCCCTCCACTAGGTGCTTCGAGTCAACGGATGACCGAGGCCATTCGATTGTTGACACGGTGAAGCTACCGCCTAGGCTCGGCGGCGAGTGCATGTTACACCCGTAGTTTTACGTACATTAAGATTCGTCGGTATTAGCTATTCTATTGCGGACATCGGAGTTATTATCGAGAAGATGCAAGATCATAGGTGCTCGTGTTATGATTATAGAGTCCGAGTTCACGTAACGAAGTTATAGGAGGATTGGAAAACCAGTGAACTAAGGAGATTAAGCTTCAGAGGCTTGATGGAAAATTGGGCAAGGCTTGGTACGAAAATTTTGGTCTAACTGGAAGAAAGAATATGTTTTAGTATATTAAGAGTTTTGAAGTGAAACAAATTCTAAAGTGAAGTTCAGGAAGTCTAGTTTCCAATGAAAGAAACCGCTCCTCAATAGGACATTGGGGTAAGGAGATATGGACGTTACAAGTCGGGCTACGCGTACTAGGAAAATGGTCTGCGCGAACGCGCCAGGGAGTGGCGCGAACGCACAAAAGGCCAAGGGCCAACACAGCGCGAACGCGCTGAGCAATTTTGAGGCCCGAGTTCGGGATGAAGGTTATATTATAAGAATGTAATAATAACCTATATATGATATTTGGAGACCATATGGGGTGAATTGGTTCATATGGCACTTGATGAAAAGCCCTCGTTGATACAAGCTAAGTGGGGCCCACACCGGAGTTTTACAAAGGACATATGAAGAGATATATGAGTAGTACATGGAAAGTTGAGTAAGTCATAAGAAGGACCCTTAACCCAATATGGGCATAAGCCCTCAAAAGGACGATTTAAGGAAACATTTTCGGATGATCGACTTGGAGGGACCAAAACGATATTATGGGTTTGGAATTTGGACAAACACACAAGAATAAAAGTTGTAGATAATTCAAATATCTTTCTAACCATAGGTTGTGGGATCTCACACGATGTTGGTATCAAGAGTTATGATCTTTTTCTTTTGAATGGACGCACGAGCACGTGAAATA
Source organism: Lycium ferocissimum (assembly GCF_029784015.1). Classification (NCBI taxonomy): domain Eukaryota; kingdom Viridiplantae; phylum Streptophyta; class Magnoliopsida; order Solanales; family Solanaceae; genus Lycium; species Lycium ferocissimum. The sequence goes on along the minus strand of NW_026726639.1, from coordinate 37,411 downwards.
AGCTCGCGCGAACGCGCCCAGACCCACGCGAACGCGGGGCAATTATTATGTCGGTCTGGGCAGACCCCAGAACCTTATAAAAAGGGGCTTATCCCCTTATTTCCTCATCCAGCATCCTAAAACCGTCTCCAAAATTCTGGAGAATTCCCCCCAATTCCCAAGACCAAATTTTGAGCCCAAATCAGGTATAATTCCCGAATTCCTGTCCACACAGCATATAGTTGCGACTACAAAATTGTGTATTGAGGCGTTGTGGCTTAAGTTCAAGGTGGAGGAGTGAAGATATAGCATCATTATCGAGGGTAAGATATGAATCTCTTTCTCTTTGTGTTAATACCGGTTTATTTACGAAGAAAGAGTGGTTAAATAATTGTATACCGAGTTGGTTAGTTATGGAAGTTGGAAAATAGCGTGTGGACTGTTCTATGGAATACTTTGGAGTTGGAAATGATGCTATTGATGTTGGTATTGTTATTGTTGTTGTTGGTTGTTGAATTGAGAATTCGGGCTAGGCATATAAACAGGGGAGATGCTGCCCGATTTTCGGCAAAATATAGAATAGTTTGATTTGAAACTTGGAATAAGTGTGCGATAAAGAGGCTAACGTTAGTGTAAATCCTCTTAAATGTAGACTTGCGAGCTCGAACGAATAAGCGTAGCTAATAAGAGGTGGAACAATATGTTAAGGCTCGCCCCCACTTTCTTTCAAAGGCATGACTCCTATATTGTGCTACCATAAATGTTTCCATAATATTCCTAGTGGCAAAGTTGGAAGTCCTTGACTCAAAGGCTTGGCTCCTTTTCTAATAATCCATACATGTTTTCTAAATGCCCGTATTTTCCAAACCAAAGGTTTATGATTATGTGAACTCTTATGATAACAACGATGAGCATGTTTTCCCATGATGACAATGATGCCAAAGAGGAGAATATTTCTACGATGACTATGATGAGAACGATTTCATGTCTAAAGGATTCCAATTTATGATTTAATGACGATTTGAAAATATTGAGCTTTCCTGATCCTTAACCTTATTCTTTGATAATGACTCTGCTTTCAAAAGACTTCAAAGTAGTATATGAATTGACGCCTCATGAGATTTATGATCTTATTCTAGGTTCTCTTAATGCTATTATTCATTGATAGTCTCACCTTATAATAATTGTTCCTTCAAGGTGAGACAAAGGGATGATGATTATTCCATAAAATAATTGGAGGTTACCGACCTTACGTCACTAGATAGAGACATAACTTTCTCTCTTGGGCTCTCCTACATGTCGCTTATATGATATATGTATATGATACATGAATATGATATATGTACGTGATACATGAACATGATACATGTATATGTATATGGGAAAGAGGGCCAGAGCGCTATAGACGCGTAACCACCTGATCAGTTGGTACTATATGACATGATATCATCCCGGACGCGGGACATATGTGGCTAAATGGATCGGAGCCGATGCCTCGGCAACATGATATATTCTATTTTATGTATACATGAACAAGAAATGTTTTTCAAAGAAAGTTAAGCATGCATGGCATCCGCCACAAGAGGCACTCGTATGTACGAGTTACTCTTTTATCTTACGATATGCTCTATATTTCCTTTATGTTATTATTCATGCTATGTATCCCTCATATGTTATTATTCATGCCTTACATACTCGGTAAATTACTCGTACTGACGTCCCTTCTTGTGGACGCTGCGATCATGCCCGCAGGATCAGGTAGCCAGTTGGACAATTCACAGCAGTAGGACCTCTCCTCAGCGGCAGTCGGTACGCTCCATTGATCCGGAGCTTCAGTCGGTTTGGTATGCCATCTTGTTACGTACATATATGGGTACGGTAGGGCCTTGTCCTGTCCTTTCTCTAGTTTGTATTCTATAGAGGTCTGTAGGCAGCGACATGTAGTCGTGTTGTTATGCAGCCTCGTGGGCACTTATTTTGTTGCACAGTATATATATAGCAGCCAAATCGGCTCGCGCTGTTACCCTCAGCATTTGTGTTTATATGTATGTGTTGGCCATGAATTCCCGATACGGTGTCTCTTATGTTAATTATTTGGGAGACAGTTCAGCTCAGTTACAGATTGTGTATGGGCCCAGGACAGTCAGTAAGAAGTAAATGCAAGCATAGGAGTGCTTGGCCAGTAGTGGTCGGGTACTTGTCACAGCTCATCGGTTAGGGTCGTGATAAAAGTGGTATTAGAGCACGTTCATCCTAGGGATTGTCTACGGCGACCGTGTCCGAGAGTCCGATGGTTGTGAAGCCGCGCTTATAAACGGGAGGTCGTAGGGCATTTAGGAATCATTGGCCTTTCTTTGTATCTTAGATCGTGCGATAGAGCCAGAGTCTAGGAAAGATCGCTTCTGATCCTTTTCCTGCAGGTAAGTACAGACTGACGAGAGATGAAGAGATCAGCTTCAGATAGTGGGGGTGCTAAGAAGGCCCCTAGAGTATCTCCAGGACCCCAGGCTCCAGGACCGAGCAGAAGGAGCCTCAGTTATTCTATTGAGACTGATCCCTCGGAGGACCCAGCGACGATTCCTCCAGAGTTCTTGACTCCCAGGGAGGAGGACCCCCCAGAGGACAGCTATGACACAGATCCGTCCGAGTATTCGTCTGGGACACCGGAGGAGGAGATTATATATATATATATATATATATATATATATCCATACCGGCTACTCTATGGCGAGCACTACGTCAAACCGGCCTCCCGGTGAGTGTTACGGATTACTCTAACCCCTATCCCGGCCGTCGGTAAACCAGGAATTGCCCGGTTATCAATATTCCTTGGATTCAGATGAGAGAGATGACGAAGGCCAGACGAGCAGAGGGTGGGTAGACGATGATGATGAGCACACTTCACCTTATAGTCCACTAGATCAGACTAGAGACCGATCGGCTACAGGTATATGAGCCTTTATTGGAACTTTCTATATATGTGTATTTGTTGTAAGATTATTACTTAATAGCGGCGAGCGGACATCCAAGGGTTGATAACCAAGTATTTATAAGTACCGGCGATCAAGGTGTTTTTGCCACTATCAGGAATCTGGAAATCTCGGATGAAAGGTAGTCATACACATAGGTGAAAGGTGAATATTGAGGATTGAAAAGGCTAAAATAGTAATTGTATAATCAGAAGAGTAAAAGACCCTTTCTAATTCGGAGGGAGATGCGTTACAAGAATGTTTTGAAATCTGTCAAGGCTTCAACTTGCTCTAGATAATATGATGAAGGTCATGCAGTAAGGTCCATGCGATCAATGCAGCATTAACGCACCGGATTTCATCAGAGTTTTAAGGTTAAGCGTGTTGGGGTGAGAGAAACCCTAGGATGGGTGACCCCCTGGGAAGTGTATTAAAAGTCCTATAAATTCAAACATAAGAGACAAATGAGAAGCTAGAGTAACCTAAGGGAAATTAGAGTGTGCGGAGTGGTTGGAAACCTTAAGAGGTCGCGTAGGACGAGGCGGACTAGACCGGTGAAGAGAAAGAAGGTGCATCACAGCTCTAGAACTAGGATGAGGTTAAGTAGCGTTTGGAAATACCTTGTAAGCGAGGCGTTAGAATATATATATATATATATATATATATATATATATATATATATATATATATATGAATGCGTATGATATCCCGTATGCGGCTGTATCAACGGGTAGGTGTATCCCAGCAACCGACGTTGTGGTATATTGAAGGCATTGATCGAACAGGGTAATAAAGTGCAAGTGACGGAAGAACGTTACCAGATAAGCTGATGTTACTTTCACTACAGGTTAGGCTTGGAAAGTTCTAATGCAACAACATCAGGAAAGGAGAGAAAGTGAATATATGGAAGGTAAGGAGATCCAAATGTCAAAAGTAAGAAATATGATTGAGTGGAGCCTCCAAGAGAGACGATGGGCAAAGCATGAGACTATTTGGGTAAAAATTCAAAGGTAGGCATGTGAAAGGGATAAAGTGTAGTAGTATGGAACAAAAGAGGAATGTGTGGGGTTCGAGAAACGAATTCGATAAGTGGGGCTAAAAGGATAGTGACCACGACAAGGAATGTGAAGTAAGAGAAAGAATGATTAGGCCTTGCAACGATGCTAAGAGATTTCCAACTCTCGAAAGATATAGTTATAAAGGGATAAATGTGTAGCCATATTGATATGGTTGCCTCGGACATGGAGAAGCTTTCCTAAAAAGATGACTTAAGAATAGAACGGATTTGCACGTTTAAAGATATGTCTCACAAACTTCAGGGTCGATACTGTAAATAACAAGAGGAGAAGGGGGCTCGGGAAGGAAGGTTAAGGATGAAAATAGGGAAGGTATACTAATGGGTTGATCAAAAAAAAAAGGGAGAGCATTTAGCAGCAAAGTAACTGGAAATCTTTAACGATGAGAGCAAGAAGGATACTTTAACGAGTTGTGTGTCACGACCCAACCCCGTAGGCCTTGACTGGTGCTCGAGCCGGGCACCTAGACGTACCTGCTAAGCATAATCAACGTACAGACAGATTATACATATACAGAGTTCAAACATCAGACTATAATTGACATAATCAGATCTTATACTTACGAATATAGCGACACGTCGCCCCGTGACCGCACAAATACATATACATATATATATACATTCCGCGGTCACAACATCCAGCGGACATAAGTCGAAAGGCTATCATCATACGGGGACGTCCGAAGCACGGATCACGCGGACACGGAAACGAGTAACTACCCATAACCCACACATATATGTCTACGGACCTCTAAGAGTCATACGAATCATATGACGGGACGGGGGCCCCGCCGTACCCATGAACAAACATATATACATATAACGAGAGATGTCGGTACAAAAAGTGTAGGCTCGGATCAAAGGAGCACTTCAAGCGACGAAACGTATATCCTAGGCCGACGGATCTGCGAAGCGTGTACCGTACCTCGCGCGACATGAAACGCAGCCCCCGAAGAAAGGGGGTCAGTACGGAAAATATACTGAGTATGCAAAGCATGAAATATAGTAAACAGGGTTATAATCAAAATCCGAAGTACAGAAAGTAAATGCAATATTTAAAATATTAAAATGCTTACTCATAAAACACAAATCATGCATAAGGCTCTTAGAGCGTGGTCGCCCGCCCGTCGTTGGCGCCACAACACATCATACTCCGAAGATTTCATATCTCCGTATCCCCGTCACACAACATTATATATACCACGGTACCGGGCTAATAGGGGCGGCGTACGGACACATCATAACACCATTATCCACGGTTCCCGCCAAGGGGCTCGGCGAACCGGACACATCATACTCCGGAAATATATCATAATGCGCACGACAACAATCGGCCCCGGGACTCGGCGAAGGAAGTAACAATGGTGTGCACGAGCAGAGTCGTGAGAAACTATATGCAATTTTAAAAACATTTTTCAAAAATGTAAAGGAAAAATCAAGACAAGTTATCGTTTAAAAGTCGGAACTTAGTCATGTCAAATACCTTTCGGACGACATTCGGGAACGTATCAAATATCTTAAGCATATCACGGAACCGTAGGAACCATAGTCATATATATATATATATATCATTGGGAATCGACTCCACGGATGAATAAGTAAGCGACGCTCGAGAGCGAAAACGATAACTAGGTTAAGTTCTTTCAAAAAAGTCACCAGACTATACAAACGAAAATCTCGGGGACCACGGGTGTGCGTCGACCAACCCGGGCCCGCTTATGAAAGTTGGTAACCTTATTCGCCTTAAGATCCTTTTTGAGCGGTTTTGAGGCGATCCGAGCCTTTCTGTGAAAGTTATGGACGTTCGTAGTTCTAACTTTTACAACAAAAATCTTTGTGTGCAACTTTTAAAATTCAATCTTACAAAACATAAGAGCCATAGTTTAACTAAATTGACTAGCAAACATCAAGAAGTGAATAAAAATCATATGCTTGCTCGGATCGCAGGAATGGAATCGCCTCGAGATTCGTAACTTATCATAACTTAATCGTATCTAAGACATGCAATGAAGAAAAAGGGTAAGCCTTGCATACCTCGCCTGCTTTCCAAGCTAATCCAAATTTACGTCGTGAAATTTCCAAAATATACAATACGTCATTAAATATCAAACATTAGCTAAAGGCATTAGAAACCCGATTCCAAGCGCACACCAAATTCTACAGAAATTTCGCGAACTTCCCCTATAAATGCACCACCCCGAGAATTAAACTCGGCCAATTTCATCAACAACAATACCAACAAACATTCTAACAACATCAACCCTTGATTCAAAACGCATTCTAACATCAACAACCTTCTTTCACATAATGCGACGATATTCACTTATATTCAATTCATCCGCATAAAATCAAACTAACACCAATATTCACACATTCAATTACTAATCCGAAATCATTCAAACAATATTCAAGGACACTATAAACAATTCACACAATATTTCAAACAACCCAAACAATGTGCCAATTCACCCGAAATCCTCCCAAACCCGAAAACAACACTAACATATTTCCTTCTTCCAAAACCCATAAACTACATCAACCATCCATATGTTAACAATGTCATCATCCTAAATATAAAATTCACATAAGAGTTACATTGGCTTCTAGATCAGCCCACAACCATCACAACTTCAATTTGATTCATTAAAATCTCATTATCAACATAGAATTCACAACGACACAACTAGAACATTAAGTAACATTACTTCCTTCTCCAACACACAAAACAGCCCATTTTCGGCCATTCCTCACCACACACCATTCCATGAGTTTCATTCATTTTCATACTTCACAACATACACAAATCATCTACAACATATGAAAAATAAGATTGAACCATACCTCTTTCCCTTGATTCTTCAAGTTGGCTATGAGGTAAACCTTGAACCAACGCTTGTTTTTACCACTCCAACGACTCCACCACGTTGTTATGCACCTTCTAAGGAGTGGAATTGCTAGAGAAAATTATTTTTCTTGATCACTCTTCCTTGCTTGCTCGGCTAGAGACTATGGCCGAATGGCCTTAGTTGTTTTTTTTCTCTCCAACTCTCTTGAAATTTCTAGAGGTAAAATGATGAAACATGAAATAATTTGTCTTCTTAATACACTTATATTATTCATCCATGTGGCCATGGCACACACCTTATGTGGCCGGCCACATGGCCATGTTTTTCATGAAATAACAACTTTCAAAAATTCACTTTTGGTCCCAAATTTTCCATTAGATATCTAACTTCCAACAATCCAATTTTAATCCCAAACTCCATAATATATCATGCCAATAAAATCGTAAGCGACTCATTCCTTGAAATAAATCGTGGTTAAAAATCTCCACTTCATGCCCCGGAATAATCTTGTCCTTAACTTTCCGCAATTAGCCCGGAATATCCCGACGTACAAAAATGCGGGATATAACATCCTTCCCCCCTTTAGAACATTCGTCCTCGAATGTTCAACTAATCTTACGAGGTCTCATAAGGATCTCGGGGGGGGGGGGTTCTCTTTATTGCCATAGTATGCGACCTCACCTACCGATGGTATTTCTTCTTTACTCCCTCTTCAGCTCCTTAAATCATCACTCCTCTGTTGTTACTCCGCCATAGTATCGTAACACACGCCACATCTTCGACGTGCAACCTTCTTACCCTACGAACAATACAATAAAGTCCAACACATTCCGGGTTAAACTTGTCCTTTGTATCGAATGTTGTTACGCCTTCCATGGGTAGTGCCTTCAAGCACTTCCACTTGTAAAATTCACTTTCCCTTGGTAACCCGCTAGTTCCGATCGCCTTGCTTATTTCACCTTATAATTCCCTTTTACTGTTATAGCCCGTATTTCGTGTGATCGGATATTGCGGGACAATGGTGAGAAGTTAAAGATAAGACTATGTTCTAAAATAATTTTAATGTACGAGTTGCTAGGAATATTATCTATGGACATTGGTATTATGGAAATATTGAGAAAGGCTAAGGGCAAGAAGAGAAATTCGCAAAATGGGCCGTGAAAATAATGCGGAAGGCTAGGGGCAAAATGGTAATTTCACAAGGTGCTCAAGAAGGTTCTTGGAGGGGACCAAAGTGCTCAAGTTCTTGCAAGGGGGCCATTGTGGCCGTAATATGTGTGTGTGTGTGTGGCTATGTGGGCCCCATCTTTTATGGCCATGTGATGAATAAATATGGATCGCACAAAAGAAGAAAGTTGGTCATCTTTGTTCATTTTTAAGAAAATTCAAGAAAATGGAAGAAAAGTCTAGAAAAGAAGGAAGGGGGACAAGTGACTAAACTTAAGGACTTAATTATAAATATGTCACATATATATATATATATATATATATATATATATATATATATATATATATATATATATATATATATATATATATGACTTATTAGTCATAATTCTCATTTCTAGAGAATTTGGAGAGAAAGAAAGAAAAAAAAAAGCTCAGGAATTTATGGCTCCAAAATGGGAGCCATGAAAATGACAAAATAAATTATTTTCTTTAGTATTCCTACTAAATTTAAGGTCCTCTTTAACAGATGACATACCCCCTCTTTGTTGCGTTCATGATCATAGTCAAATGAGAAGTTGAAGGAAAAAGGTAAGAACTAATCCTCTTTTATATGTTATGGATAGTTATGTATGTTGAAGTATGGAAAGTGAATGAAATTCATGTGTTGTAGAGGTGAATGTGTGTGGCCGTGTATATGCCCGTGTGTGTACTGTTGTGTTGTGTGAAAGATTGAGTTCATTTCATGTAATGTGTTGCTTGTTGTGGTAATGAATAGAAAACATGGAAAAATTCATGGAAAATATGGATGTTGTAGTTCTTAATTGTTGTATAGAGATGGATGAAAATGCATGAAGACATGTAAGCAACCATTATGGTCAAAATAGGTGTTTTTGGTATTAGTCTCTCTGTAATTTGATATTCTAGTTGTTGTCATTGTGGATTATGTGGTGTTGATCTTTCACGTGCAAATGATTATGAAATACATGGTTGTTGTTGAAGTTGAAGGTTTCGGATATAGTAGTAGGTTTGTCGTATTCAATTCTCTCTGAATTGAATTGAATATAAGTGGAATGTTGTTATATCATTGTAGGATTGAATCCCACGGATTGTTGTTAATGGATGAAATGGGCCGAGCCATATTCCGGGATATACGGGGGAGATCGAAATTTCCATATCAAATGTGCTTAGTAATAAATCTAATGGTTGCATCAATTTTCTTGAATGTAGAATAGCGGTAGCACTCGGACAATTAAGCATAGCTAGTTGGCCGTGAGACGAGGTATGTTAAGGCTTGTCCTTTTCTTTCTATGGCATGAATCATACGTTGCGATTTTATAAATGCTCCCATAACGTCCTTATTTTCAAAAAGTTTCCATTCTAATTTCAAAGTATGATTTCCTTCCTAAAAGTTATGAATGTTTTCCCAAAATATCCATTTTTCTCCAAAAATCCAAGTTTTACGATTGTTGAAAGTTTTTATGACCAAAACAACACTTGATTTTATGATGACAATTCCCAACATCAATATGCCAAGGGTATGTTCGTCCCAAGTCTACCCTATAGTTAAGCTAATTTATGGATAATGATGGCGCTAAAGGTTTCAAAGTATATTATTATTATTATTATTTTTTTGTTATCCTTAATTGATTTCGTTATAATTGTCCCTTCCGGTGAGACACGACGCCCATGGCTTTCCCATAACCATCACCACCGGTTACGTCACTCCGATAGATACATGACTTCCACTCTAACCTTTATTTTATGACACCGTGCCATTCACGGGGTATCACACGCTCACCCCGGACGCGGGACGCATATATAATTGCGGGCGGTTTACATCTCATATTTACATGTTTTTTTTTTTTAAAGATCCCCAAACACTTTATTCCATGGTACTCGGAAGCGTTACGACCCTAATTATGGTCGCCGTAATGCACTTTCTTTTTCATTTATACCCGATCTACACGGTCGGGCGCTACCGCTATATAGTACTCTAAAAGGTAAAGTTAACGGGCTCTCTAAGATTCCGCCACTCTCTTATGTTGTGTTTTATGTTCTCTAATGGTTTCGTGATATTACTCATGCCTTACATACTCGGTACATTACTGCTTTTTTGTGGGCGGCGCGTTTCATAAGCGGTACACTCGGACAAAACTTCCCGAGAAGACGTTCCGGCACCCATCCATTTGTAATTTCCCTCATATGTCTTGTGCGGTTTGTTCGAAGTTAGAGACTTTGCGGACGAGTCGTGGGTCTAGTGTGTCGATTTGAAAATGGTTCCACCCCGTAGATGCATCTTTATTATACATTATGTTACGAGCCCTTATGTTTACATCATGTGTTTAATTTGGAAACGACAAAAGTTTTCAAAGTTTTACTATGTATTTTATTTTGTTTAATCTAAAAGTCCAACGAAAGTATGCGTGTGATAAGAGTCGGCGGGTTCGCTCGCTCGAATGCCTTGCCCATAGCACAATTAAGATCGGGGTGTGACATTTACCCGGCTCGTTCTAGGCACATCGTCTCATGTTCACTTATTTCAACCCTCCCGTATCGTTTACCCATCCTACTTTCCACCTAATGTTGTCATCTTTACGTGAATACGTAAAGTGCCCATAAACAAGACGTATCTTAACGTCACTTTACTAACCCTTACCTACTTGGTTTCCTTAACATATTCGGGACCTTGAATTTTCGTCTTTACCGAACTAAATTTATTCGCCCGATCTCATTCTTAAAAATGTTCATAGATGACATAGTCACTCTTGTGCGACTTATACAAAGTATTTTCAATCTTAGTTAGGATTTCATGTCCTTTTCACACTGCCCCACATACTCCTTTCGCACTAACATTCACTAGTAGCCTGGTTCGTCAGGCTCCTTTTCTTCCTTTCTTACTTCTTACCATAAGATTTGCGATCATCGGCAAACAATTCCATTGTCTCTCTCTTAACCTCTAATCCCGCATAGTGGCGTTATCTTTCACAATGCCTCCGTAAGTTGCTTGTCACTTTCCTTTATCGTATTCATTCTCTCCTGTAAGCGTTCACCTCCCAAGGTCATATCATTTAGGATCTCCCACGATCAATTCTCGGCAAGGAATCCTACATAGCTATCCATATCAAATATTCGGTTGATTACCTCTATCTTGCACTCGCATTCCTCGTATCCGCTTCCCCCCTTAGGGGTGTACTTATTTTATTACCGGATTATATGTGCCTTACATCTGCATTTTCCATTCTCGGTCAGGCTGCACTGTTGTTTCGACATTCCGATTTCCCCTTACAGTTTATCTGCTCACTTTCTTTCTCTTCCCAACATCAATATGTCAGTACTTCCCAAGTCTACCCTATAGTAAAGACGGTATCAACTTACCTTATGGCGCTCATGCCACTTATTCTTATTATTATTATTTTTTTCCGCTTAAATTTCGTTGTCCCGTCCGATTAGTGCCTTTCGTATACCATCGCATTGGTTGTCAGAATACGTACATCCACTAACCTAGCCATTCACGGGGTATCACACGCTCACCTGTACGCATATATAATTGCCAGCATCTCATTCACAAAGATCCCCCAAACACTACTCAAGCTGACCCTAATTCTAGCGCCGTAATGCACTTTCTTTTTCTTTACCCGATCTAGCCCGCTCCGGCCTACGCGGCCTCTTAAGATTCCCGCCTACTCAGGTATTCTAAGTCCTTTTTAGACTATCTCTAGCTTCCCATTTGCTCAACGAAGTTGTAAGACTTTCAAAAAACTTCCCGTGTCACCCATCCTAAATTTCCCTCACTCTAGCACACTTAACCTCGGAACTTCGATGAAATACGATGCTTTAACGCTGGTTTAATTGCGTCCACCTCACCCATAACCTTCATCATGTAATTTGGAGTAACGTAAAATCTTGACAGGTCTCCGAATGCCTTCATAGCACAATTACTATTATACCCCTCTCTCGGTTCTACATATTCACTTATCACCTATGGGTACTATTACTTTCCATCCTAGACTCCCAGATCCGTAATGACCATAAACACGTCTTAATCGCCGTCGCTTTTACATACTTGGTTATCAACTTTGAATTTTCGCTTACCGCTATTAAACAAAAATTATACAACAGATACGCACATATAAGAATATAAATTCTAGTAAGGATTCATCCAGCGCACATCTATTAATGCCTCCGATCCCCATCGATGCATATAGGCGGTTCGATGGACCGCTAGTCTTTGGGCTCCACCGCGACCTGTGGCCCGCGATGCATACCCCCGCCGCAGGCGCAGAATCAAGAAGACGGACCGATACTCCCGGTGAGTCACACACGACCGAGCCACCCCCATACGGACAATCTCTCATAAGGTGGCCCCCGACGCCACAAGTAAAATATGCACCCATCGCCGATCGCACTCTCCGGCGTGACGTCTCCTACGAACATCGAGGCCATGAATGGCCTCGGCGACGAACCTCTCGTCCACCGGGATCCCGAAACCCCGGAGGAGACTCGCTCCCCGAGTACCTCACCGTCGACAACCTCCCAAATCGTGGGGTGCACTCCGCCGGCAACGAAGAATACCCCCGCGTCTATCGAGAATCACACAACCGACCGATCTAGCCCTCTTGGCTGGCTCCCCGTCGTAACCCCGACGGCCGGCGCCCTCGTGTCGCTCCTCCATACCCTCGGGCATTAATATCCGTGCGCAAGCCATCGCCGCATCGATCGTGTAATCATCCGGCCCACATCAAACTCGGGGATCCTCCCGATCGGGCTTTGACCATAATAAACGCGTGTACCGGCGGAATCAAACTCAAGGCTATACTCCCGACGCTCCCGCCCCCGCCACCTGCCTCGGATGTATAACCGCGGGCCCTCGAACTACGGCTCGCCTCGTTCACATGGCCAAGAAAGGCCTCCAAACTCATCCTATACGACCGGAGGAGCATCCTCACCTCTGGACAACTCCCAAGACTCGTACCAATTAGCAGCTATATCATACAACCGATACGACGCAAACTCGACAGACTCAGTCTCGGAAGCATTAATCAACCGCAACGTACGCCGCATCTGTCTAATAAACTCCTGGGGATCCTCCTCGGGCTTTGACCCGAAAAACTCTGGCGGATTACAGGTCAGGAAATCGCGGGCCCTCGAACTATCACGTCTGTCTACATGGTCATCCCCTAATCCATGCCCGCGAGACTGCCCCGCCACAATCCCGACCGGAATCGGACCGCATCCCGCATGGCCCTATCCTCCGCCCCTGACTGTGGGGCTGGAGGCTCAGGTACGCGATCCTCGGGAGCTGGCGGTGGAGCCGCCCCCGACGCACCGCAGCCGCTCGCTCCAATCCCTCTCGGTAATGGCGGCGTAACGGGCGACGGGGGCGCAACCTCGAGGGCATTGGGCCGAGCACGAGCCCCGGTAACTCTCGGCCCTGGCTAGTCTCCCCCGAATCGCTATAGACTTGCCGCCTTCGGCGCCTGTTGCTTTTCTCGGAGGCATCGCTGAAATCACAACAACTCGTTAGGAAGGAATTATCCTAAATAAACAGCTCTATCGCATGATCTAAGACAGAAGAAAGGTCATTGATTCCTAAATGCCCCGCCCCTCACATCGTTTATAAGTGTGGCCGGCTTCACACCATAAACAAGACTCGCCGGACACGGTCCGTAGACATTCCGAGGACGAACCGCTGCCGATACCACTTTTGTCATGACCCAACCCCGTAGGCCGTGACTGGTGCCCGAGCTGGGCACCCAGACGTACCTGCTAACCATAATCAACGTACAGACAGATTATACATATACAAAGTTCAAACATCAGACTATAATTGACATAATCAGATCTTATACTTACAGAATAGCGACACGTCGCCCCGTGACTGTCACAAATACATATACATATATATATATATTCCGCGGTCACAACATCCAGCGGACATAAGTCAGAAAGGCTATCATCATACGGGGGACGTCCGAAGCACAGATCACACAGACACAAGGAAACAGTAACTACCCATAACCCACACATATATGTCTACAGACCTCTAAGAGTCATACAGAATCATATGACGGGACAGGGCCCCGCCGTACCCATGAACAAACATATATACATATAACAGAGATGTCAGTACCAAAAGTGTAGGCTCGGATCAAAGGAGCACTTCAAACGACGAACGTATATCCTAGGCTGACGGATCTCTGAAGCTGTACCTGTACCTGCGCGGCATGAAACGCAGCCCCCGAAGAAAGGGGGTCAGTACGAAAAATGTACTGAGTATGCAAAGCATGAAATATAGTAAACAGGGTTATAATCAAAATCCGAAGTACAGAAAGTAAATGCAATATTCAAAATATTAAAATGCTTACTCATAAAACACAAATCATGCATAAGGCTCTTAGAACTGTGGTCGCCCGCCCGTCGTTGGCGCCACAACACATCATACTCCAGAAGATTTCATATCTCCGTATCCCCGTCACACAGCACATTATATATACCACGGTACCCGGCCAATAGGGGCGCGGCGTACCGGACACATCATAACACCATTATCCACGGTTCCCGGCCAAAGGGGCTCGGCGAACCGGACACATCATACTCCGGAAATATATCATAATGCGCACGACAACAACCGGCCCCGGGACTCGGCGAAGGAAGTAACAATGGTGTGCACGAGCAGAGTCGTGAGAAACTATATGCAATTTTAAAAACATTTTTCAAAAATGTAAAGGAAAAATCAAGACAAGTTATCGTTTAAAAGTCGAACTTAGTCATGTCAAATACCTTTCGGACGACATTCGGGAACGTATCAAATATCTTAAGCATATCACGGAACCGTAGGAACCATAGTCATATATATATATATATATCATTGGGACTGACTCCACAGATGAATAAGTAAGCGACGCTCGAGAGCGAAAACGATAACTAGGTTAAGTTCTTTCAAAAAAAGTCACCAGGACTATACAAACGAAAATCTCGGGGACCACGGGTGTGCATCGACCAACCCGGGCCCGCCTATGAAAGTTGGTAACCTTATTCGCCTTAAGATCCTTTTTGAGCGGTTTTGAGGCGATCCGAGCCTTTCTGTGAAAGTTATGGACGTTCGTAGTTACAGAACTTTTACAACAAAAATCTTTTTGTGCAACTTTTAAAATTCAATCTTACAAAACATAAGAGCCATAGTTTAACTAAATTGACTTGCAAACATCAAGAAGTGAATAAAAATCATATGCTTGCTCGGATCCCAGGAATGGAATCGCCTCGAGATTCGTAACTTATCATAACTTAATCGTATCTAAGACATGCCAATGAAGAAAAAGGGTAAGCCTTGCATATCTCGCCTGCTTTCCAAGCTAATCCAAATTTACGTCGTGAACTTTCCAAGATCTACAATACGTCATTAAATATCAAACATTAGCTAAAGGCATTAGAAACCCGATTCCAAGCGCACACCAAATTCTACAGAAATTTCGGCAAAGACTTCCCCTATAAATGCACCACCCCGAGAATTAAACTCGGCCAATTTCATCAACAACAATACCAACAAACATTCTAACAACATCAACCCTTGATTCAAAACGCATTCTAACATCAACAACCTTCTTTCACATAATGCGACGATATTCACTTATATTCAATTCATCCGCATAAAATCAAACTAACACCAATATTCACACATTCAATTACTAATCCGAAATCATTCAAACAATATTCAAGGACACTATAAACAATTCACACAATATTTCAAACAACCCAACCAATGTGCCAATTCACCCGAAATCCTCCCCAAACCCGAAAACAACACTAACATATTTCCTTCTTCCAAAACCCATAAACTACATCAACCATCTATATGTTAACAATGTCATCATCCTAAATATAAAATTTACATAAGAGTTACATTGGCTTCTAGATCAGCCCACAACCATCACAACTTCAATTTGATTCATTAAAATCTCATTATCAACATAGAATTCACAACGACACAACTAGAACATTAAGTAACATTACTTCCTTCTCCAACACACAAAACAGCCCATTTTCGGCCATTCCTCACCACACACCATTCCATGAGTTTCATTAATTTTCATACTTCACAACATACACAAATCATCTACAACATATGAAAAATAAGATTGAACCATACCTCTTTCCCTTGATTCTTCAAGTTGGCTATGAGGTGAACCTTGAACCAACGCTTGTTTTTACCACTCCAATGAATCCACCACGTTGTTATGCACCTTCTAAGGAGTGGAATTGCTAGAGAAAATTATTTTTCTTGATCACTCTTCCTTGCTTGCTCGGCTAGAGACTATGGCCGAATGGCCTTAGTTGTTTTTTTTCTCTCCAACTCTCTTGAAATTTCTAGAGATAAAATGATGAAACATGAAATAATTTGTCTTCTTAATACACTTATATTATTCATCCATGTGGCCATGGCCCACACCTTATGTGGCCGGCCACATGGCCATGTTTTTCATGAAATAACAACTTTCAAAAATTCACTTTTGGTCCCAAATTTTCCATTAGATATCTAACTTCCCACAATCCAATTTTAATCCCAAACTCCATAATATATCATGCCAATAAAATCGTAAGCGACTCATGCCTTGAAATAAATCGTGGTTAAAAATCTCCACTTCATGCCCCGGAATAATCTTGTCCTTAACTTTCCGCAATTAGCCCGGAATATCCCGACGTACAAAAATGTGGGATATAACATTGCGGTAGGAAAGCGATCAATCACCGAGATAAGAATGAGGATGATGGGGTGACCCATGTGATTAGAAAATTAATGATATGAGGCAAGAACTTCCGTAAAGACCGAGAGGTTCTATTATAAAGGAAATAGAATGAAATGTAAGGAACGTGCATGGAAGAGAAGACAACCTGGCCGTGACATCAGAAGGACGGATGAAGGCTCGATGAACGAGGATGGAGAGAGTGAACATTGTAAAAATTCCGTGCTAAGAGCAAGAAGTAGCTGGACACTCAAAAAACTTGGATGCGCAGCTACAACACAAACGCGTAGTTAGAAGAATTTTGAGTAAGTGAGCTAAATGGGCGAAAGGACTAGTAGTTGATGGAAGGGTATGGAAATATTGACAAGAAAGACGATATAGACATAAATGGAAGAAGAACTCAGGGTAAGAAGTTTTAGATATGTTATGAGAAAAGTCGGGAAGAAAGACGAGGAGTAAGGTATAATCGAAGACTTCATAAAAGGACGTGGTAAATCTCGATGTCCCCATTAACTTGTGGGTCCAGGACACCGTTAGTCATAAAAGACAGAGGTATGAAAAGACGAAAAAGAAGGCATCGGAATTGGATACCCTTATGAGTATTCCAATTGAACACAAGAGTGTAACTAGCAAAAAGGATAAATAAGGCAGACCATACGATGACAGAACCCCAACCTTGAGACGGTCATGAAGGGCGGCAGATAATTGCCGAAGACGATGGATATTCAAAAGCTATTGGTGTATTATGACCTCCTTAATAAGGGGGGAAGAACATATTGGACTTGAAAGGAATTATGACGTTCTTAAGCTCCAGAAGGAGAAATTTATTAGCTCGGGGCCAGAGTTCGAAACACATCGGCATATTAGGAAGGTATCAGAAAGAAGCAGAATTGAATTGACAATAAGTGTACCATGAGGTAGACATAGGAAGAAAGTATGGAAGATATTGTAAGAGAATGCTTCACGCCAATATGAACTACGATATTTCTAGACCATGATTTGAAGCCCTCGCATCGGGTCAAATTGTGCCGTACCTAAGTATGTAGTGATATGCCTAAAAGGGTAGTAAAGAGAGCAAGAACGGGTTCCAAGTCAAATTCACAAGGATGACAGAGAGTATGACGGATCCAAGGATGACAACAAAAGGGGATTTTACACCGGAAGGGATAACAATTGTAACAAAAGCAACAAAGATTGGTAGTTTGGTAATTTTCTGAGGAAAGGAAGAACACTGCTCTTGTGGATGGAAATAAAAGAGTTCACCGGATATTAGAAAACACTTCATGGATCGCTAATTATACTGATCATGAGAGTATATCCTATGGAATTATATGAATCGTCAACGTGAAGCTATGCCCAACTATCATTGCAAAAAGGTCATATCAGAAAGCCAAAAAGGAATAACGACAGATGAAGTGATCGTCGGTACAAAGAAATCGAAGCTAGATATATATATATATATATATATATATATATATATATATATTAAGAGAGTTGTAATGGAGTGAGAATTGTCGTAATCCTATGCTTCTGGGTTTGTATCGCGAGATTTGGGAGCAGGAAGCTAACGAAAAGTTGTGGCAGGAGCCCCAGGGATTTAGCTTGAACTCGGATTATAAGTTTGCCATAAATATAATAGTACTGCGAAGGATAGTAAAGGGTGAAGAACCACTATGTATATACGTACTTTGGATCGATGGAAGTTGTCTTGGAAAGGAACTTGGAGGAATAGTTTAAGAAACACAACCATTATGCCTACTAGCGACAAGGTCATGTTGGATAAACACTCGGAATGTAAGGGTAAGAGAGATGGTGACAAGGATGTAAGGACTAATGAAGCTGACCAATGAACTACAAGGAGTCAGTACAGTGTATATCCAAGACCAACAGATATCAAAAAGAGTAGCCCGAGATGGTACCGAAGGGATAAACGCAGAAAGGGCACCGTATATGAGAAAAGTAGTTGGTCACTAACAAGGAAACAGGGAACGAGAAAAATAGAAATACTTACGGGCTGATGAATAGTTATGGCACGATAAGTCAAGACCACAATAATTGTTACACCTCAAAAAAATTTTTCGTTGATGCACGAAATAGGCAAAGGAAGAGCACGAAGTATATGGTGTTTCGATAAGTAAGGACTAACATTTGATGATTCTAAATAAGATTTCAAAGACATTTGAAGTAGGAGTTGAAAGTTGTTAAGGAAAGTAAGGTATATGTCATGTGTCGGGCAAGATTTATGAGTATCGAATTAATGATGACTTAATAAAGTCTTGAAGAAGAGTTATAATATCCCTTGGATTGTTAATGAAGTGTTAAATAAGTTTTAATAAGGTTCCATAAGGATTTAAGAACAAAGAAATAAAGGAATTGAGTTTATGGGAACTTTGGTAAAACTTGGCAAAATTTTCGGACAAAATTTTGGTCCAAATTGGTGGGGGAATATCTCCTATAATTTGAGGATTTTTGGTGTGTTTATTTTTTCCAAATTGAAGTTGATCGAGTCTAGTTTCTAACGCAACAAACCGCTCATCAATGTGATGTCTGAGTAAAACGTTATGGCCATTCTACGACAGACTGTCTGAGCAGAGAAATCCTACGGACCATTTGACGCCCCGTAGAATTTTTTACGGTCCGTAGGACATCCTACGGTCCGTCAAATTGACCCAGCCCAGCGTCAAATGGTCACAGTGACTCATTTTTTGACTGGGCAGTTCTACGGACCATTTTGACGGTCCGTAGGAATTTATACGGCCCGTAAAAATAGGCGTAGAATTGCCCGACATGATCAGATTTTTAAGTCATTAAAAGGAGACACACGTTCAATTATTTCATTTCATTCTCATTCCACACAAAGTCAAGAACTCTCTAGAATATTCTCCACTCTTCACACACAAGAAATCAAAGGAAATCAAAGATCAATACCAAGAAATCAAGTGAATCAAGTGTAAGAAATTGATCAAAGTTCATCTAAGTCAAGAAATCCCAAGAAAAGTGAACAAGGGTTTTTGTGTAAGGAGAGTATTACAACTCAAGGTTTATTCCTACACTATCTAAGGTGAGTTTCATGATCTTTTCATATTATTTAAAGTATTGAAAAATTGAAATACTTGGATTTTACTAGAACATAGAAAATGGGTCATAAATGTGGGAATAGTGCTAGTGTTGAGTAGTAGTTTTGAATGCATCATGAAAATGGATATGTTGTGATTGTAGGTAGATTGTGAATGACATTTAGAACATGGAATGAGCATTATACATGGAAGAATATAATAGTAAATTATGACCATGATTATGGGTAAATTGAAGTGAAATTGTGAAATGTGGATAATGTAGATAAATGATGATTGTTATTTATGATATTATGAATGATATTACGGATGTTTGGGAGTTGATATGGAATATGGGGGAAGTCATATAAACAAAGGAAATGCTGCCCAATTTTTTCTAGCTTTAGTAAGCCCGTTCATATAATTGCGTAGCTAATGCCGATACGAATTCTCTTGAAGGTAAAACGCGTGCATTAAAGGAGAACGAGCAAGCAATAGAATAGTTAAACGACAAAGGTATGTGAGGCTAAACCATTCTTTCTAAGGCATGAATCTTATGGCATGAATTTCCTCCTTCTTTATGAATTTCCCATCTTAAAGAAAACTATGAGTCCTTGTCCATGGATAGTCATACGAGAGTAGAGATACACAATGAGTACGACAATGATGATGATAGGATTAAATCTAAAGAAGTTATAGTCCACGATATAATGTTTCTACGAGGCTAATGACCTTCATACGATTTCTTGCTATTATTCATTGTTGCTAGGCCCATCTTATGATGTTAGTCTCTTTCCTTTCAAGGCATGATTTTCCTCCTCCTCCCCGAATCTCCTAAATTTCGAAGAACTAAGAGTCTACGTTTATGAATAGCCATACGAGAGAAAAATAAGAGATATAATGAGCACGATAGTAATGACGATGAGTCTATAATATGTATGATGACGAGATTATGATGTGAATGATGATGAATGTATGATGTGTGTGATGATGTGATTCCACCGTGACTAATTGGCCGAACACGACCAACACTAGTGGGCTGCGTGCGACTACACCGTGCCTAGAAGGTCGGATATGACCACCACTAGTGGGCTGCACATGAGGGTTGTTGCTATGATTACACCGCGCCTAGAAGGCCGGACACGATCACCACCGTGACCGGGGTCGCGCGTGCGACTACACCGTGCCTAGAGGGCCGGACATGACCACAACTGGTGGGCTGCATATAATTGGTACCCAGACGCGGACTAACGATGACGATGTATGTATGATATGATGATGCATGTATGATATGACGATGTATGTATGATGTTATAATGTATGTACGATATGATGAGGTATGTATGATAAGACGAGGTACACGCTATGGTAACTTACATGATATGCTACGTATGATATATGTATAAAATGTATCCATTCGAATGTTATGTCTTCATCTTATGCCTTATGATTTCTCCATTATATTCATTTCATTCATGCCTTACATACTTAGTACAATATTCGTGCTGACGTCCTTTTTTTTGGACGCTGTGTTCGTGCCCACAGGTAGACAGGGAGACGGTGCAGATCCGTAGGAGCTATCAGCAGATTTACAGGAGCCTTCCTTTATTCCGGAGGTGCCATTTTGAGACATTATATTGTGTACATATATTCTGGGCACGACGGGGTCCTGTCCCGTCCATATGTTTAGTGTTCTAGTAGAGGCTCTTAGATACGTATGTGTGGGTAGCATGGTCTCACAGTCTTTCATGTGTATGCACGTATATATGTATATGTATATATATTTTGACAGCCAATGGGGCTTATGTTTCTAAAAGTAAATATGTTTCAAATGTTAATAGTTTTCTAAGATTATGAATTATGAGAAATATGAATGAAGGTAGAATGAGTGGTGCTCGATGGTTAGCCCCGGGTACCCGTCATGGCCCTAGTCGGGTCGTGACAAAAGTGGTATCAGAGCAGTTCATTCCTAGGAAGTGTCTACGAGCCGTGTCTAGTAGAGTCTTATTTATGGTGTGTTGCGCGCAACACTAATAAACGAGCGGCTACAGGGCATTTAGGAAAAATGACCATCTTTCTTCTTATGAGATCGTGCGATAGAGCCATGTTATAAGATTTCCCCCTCTTTAATGGTGCGTTTATGATTTCAGTAAAGTCGATGAAAGGAAAAGCTATCACGGAATCGAAGGGCAAGGCGGGATTGCGGGGAGGGCTGGAACAAGGGCCATCAACGAATGTGGGGGAGAGCGAACCCCAAAACAAGGCCCCATCTCGGATTCCGCGTACCCTGCCCACTTTAGAGGATCAGAGGGAAGCCCCAATTTTAGCTCCCGCACCCCCAGTCCCTTCTCCAGACATCTCGGGCCAAGAGATGAGACAGGCCATTCTTCTATTGACTCAGTTAGTAGCCGCTCAAGCTCAGCGGAAGGATGTGGGCCACGGTAACAGGTGTCGGAGAAGGAGAGCTAATTCTCCAGGGTTTGATCAAGAGTTTAGGGGCACTCCGAGACGACAATTCTCCAGGCACTCGGTTCACTCGACACTAGCGCTCCTCCACAGCTTCCTGGACCCAGGTGTGATGGATTCACTAATTCTAGGCCGCCCCAAGGTATCAGAAATCCTAATTCTCGGAATAGGGGTTATTTGAGCCAGATGAGACCACCTGTGCCACGATGTAGTCAATGCAGGAAGTTACATTCTGGACCATGCCGCTGGGGGTCAGATTTCTGCTATGCCTGTGCTCGGCCAGGCCATTTTAGGCGCGATTGTCCATCGCTACGTGGTAAAGATAAGGTCCGGTCTACGGGGGTGGTAGCTGGCTCTTCATCATCATTACGCCCACCCAGGCGGGGGCCGCAGAGAGTAGTAGGTAGTGATGGAGATCAAGGAGAAATGCCTAGTCTGACTGGATTCCAGCGTCATACTTATGCACCAGCTGGACGACAGGATTTTGAGTATCCCTCCGATATTGACCCAGGTATATTTTCATTAATCCCTTATGGTATGTATGTACCAATTGATTCGGGTCCTACGCTGTCATATATTACTCCTTGTATGATGATTGTGTTGAGGTGAAAAATCTGAGCCAACCCAACAATTTGAGGTGATAATATTTGTTAGTGACCTAAGTGATAGATAGAATCGTGATTTACAAGTAAGTTGATTATAGGTGTGATATATAATAATATGTGTGTGAATATATATATATTGGAATCCTAGACCGAGTGTGCAGGCACAACTTATGAGACAAGCTCCATTAATTATATCCTTTAATGGTAAGTGATTTTATGTTGCTGAGTTGCATATTATGTGTGTCCCGCTATGTGTCCTATTAAGGCATGGGACGTGTTTCTATTGGGATATGTGCAGGTTTGGGATTGTTAGGTTTACAAGAGAAATCCTGCTGAAATTTTCCTTAAAAAAAAAGAAAAAAAAAAGAGAGAGAGAGAGGAAGTTGCGGACGGAATTATTATCGAAGAGGAGAGAAGGCCAGCAATGAGTGAGTGAGGACGGAGTGAATAAGGGCAATATATTCTAAAGGACAAGGTGGTACGGAGTTAAGAATAGGATTCCTTGTGCGAGGAATAAAGGATTGATTATAAAAAGGGAGGTAATAAGATAAATTGAGAAGGAAAGAATGTAAGGGAATAAGTACGGGTATAAAAGGAAGAGGAGATATACGAGGTAGGCGTGCTTAAGAAATAGTCGTATTATGAGAAAAGGAAGACGCATCTCGTACGGATATCCTCCACTAAGAGGGAACGAGTAATATACAAAATAATAAGTTAGAGAAGAAAAAAATATATGGCCATGAATTACGAGTTTACCGTACGATGATAAAGCGATTAAGTAAGGCTATTAGCAACGACAAATACGGCATGATTATGATTGGCTTCGGAATCAATGTCGAGTGCAAAGACAAGAGTAAAAGAGTATGAGGCAATAAGGGGCATTAGTGGCGCATGAGACTTAGATCCTTGAAAACAAAAAATGGCGGGTTTAAGGGATGCATTTACGGTTACTATAAGTCGATTATAGGAAAGAGAGGGATGATTTGAGATGGAAGAAAGGGGGAAAGATGATGCTATAAGCGAACTCTGGGTATCGAAGGATGGGATACGTGATATTACATGGATAGTACGGATAGCTAGACATATTACTATTGTGAGCATTCCCATAAAACAAAAGTTGTTAATTGGAGCGAATCTAGACATTGACTTATAACTACCAGATGAGCTAAGTAAAATACATCCTTGTTCGGATTGCTGTGTTAGTTGTATTACTTGATTACGAAACTATAAGACGAGTATGTTAAGCCCTCACACATGAATTATCATAGCTATAAATCATGGAAAACGACATGAATAAGATGTAGCATAGTAAGGGGTATAAGAATTAAAGATTGGAAGGCGAGGCGACGGATTTAAAAATGGTACAGGCAAAACCCTTAAAGGGGGGAAGTAAGTAAAGAGAACACAAGTATTGAGATTGAACGATAGACGCTAAGATGTAACAGATAGATGTAATGAACGACGATAGCAATGATGTTAAAGATGCCTATGATCTTATATGTATATGTGCCTATGTATTACACTGGAACTTCGTGGTCGGGTATGCTATGTAAACGCTATGTATGTGAAATCAATATGAGTATGAATATGCTAAGCATATGTAATATATGTGATATGTATATGATACGAATACGAGTACAAATGGGTTAAGGATATGGAAATGCTGTGAAAATGAATACGTAAATGAACGCGAGTATGAATGGAAATATGACTACGAATACGAATATGTATACGGATATGGATACAGGTGTATGTATGGCTGTGTATGCGCACAAATCACCCAAGCATGATTATGTGACTTGCAAGCAATTTTTACGCCGCCAATGAAACCGAGTGGGATAGATTTCGATGAGACTTGGAGCTTCAAATGAAAAATTGGGTATTCTTAGAAGTGTCGCCAACGAAGAGCGTTATGAGATTGTGCGCAAAGTAGGCAAAGTGGTTGATGAATTAGACCTACCTCTTAATTTGGAGTCAGTTCACTCAGCTTTTCGTGTCTCGATGCTTCGTAAAAACGTTGGAGATCCTACTAGGATCGTGCCAGTAAATGATGTTCAAATAACAGAAAGTTGACTTATGGAGAAGTACCCATTGCCATATTAGATAGGCAAGTACGGAGGCTTCGAAATAAAGAAGTGGTCTCAGTTGAGGTCTTGTGGCAAGATAACAACCGAGAAGAAATGACTTGGGAGGCGGAAGAGAAAATGAAATCTACATGTCCGCGTTTAATTCAACCCCTGGAAGAAATTCAAAATGAGACGTTAAGATTATGAGGTATGTATGTTTTCTTTTTATGCGTATGGGTCGTGTGTGGCCAATTTATATTGCTATTGAGTTGCGGCCCTGTGAGGCAATGTTATTATGGGTTGTTGTGATAGGATGGTAGCGCCATATTATAGGGGAAACTCTGGCGAAATTTTTATAGAATTTTCGATAACTTAACATTCGAGGACGAATGTTCTTAAGGGGGGAAGGATGTTACACCTCGGAAATTTTTTCCGTTGATGCACAGTGAATAGGCGAAGGAAGAGCACGAAGTATATGGTGTTTCGATAAGTAAGGAATAACATTTGATGATTCTAAATAAGATTTCAAAGACATTTGAAGTAGGAGATGAAAGTTGTTAAGGAAAGTAAGGTATATGTCATGTGTCGGGCAAGATTTACGAGTATCGAATTAATGATGACTTAATAAAGTTTTGGATAAGAGTTATAATATCCCTTGGATTTTTAATGAAGTGTTAAATAAGGTTCCATAAGGATTTATGAACAAACAAATAAAGGAATTGAGTTTATGGGAACTTTGGTAAAACTTGGCAAAATTTTCGGACAAAATTTTGGTCCAAATTGGTGGGGGCATATCTCCTAGAATATGAGGATTTTTGGTGTGTTTATTTTTTCCAAATTGAAGTTGATCGAGTCTAGTTTCCAACGCAACAAACCGCTCGTCAATGTGACATCTGAGTAAAACGTTATGGCCATTCTACGAAAAACTGTCTGAGCAGAGAAATCCTACGGACCATTTGACGCCCCGTAGAATTTTTTACGGTCTGTAGGACATCCTACGGTCCGTCAAATTGACCCGGCCAATGTCAAATGGTCACGGTGACTCATTTTTTGACTGGGCAGTTCTACGGACCATTTTGACGGTCCGTAGGAATTTATACGGCCCGTAAAAATGGGCGTAGAATTGCCCGACGGGATCAGATTTTTAAG
This sequence comes from Lycium ferocissimum, assembly GCF_029784015.1. Taxonomy (NCBI): domain Eukaryota; kingdom Viridiplantae; phylum Streptophyta; class Magnoliopsida; order Solanales; family Solanaceae; genus Lycium; species Lycium ferocissimum. Next base: position 11,292 of record NW_026726639.1, on the reverse strand, counting down.
TCATTAAAAGGAGACCCACGTTCAATTATTTCATTTCATTCTCATTCCACACAAAGTCAAGAACTCTCTAGAATATTCTCCACTCTTCACACACAATAAATCAAAGGAAATCAAAGATCAATACCAAGAAATCAAGTAAATCAAGTGTAAGAAATTGATCAAAGTTCATCTAAGTCAAGAAATCCCTAGAAAAGTGAACAAAGGTTTTTGTGTAAGGAGAGTATTACAACTCAAGGTTTATTCCTACACCATCTATGGTTAGTTTCATGATCTTTTCATATTATTTGAAGTATTGAAAAGTTGAAATACATGGATTTTACTAGAACATAGAAAATGGGTCATAAATTTGGGAATAGTGCTAGTGTTGAGTAGTAGTTTTGAATAAATCATGAAAATGGATATGTTGTGATTGTAGGTAGATTGTGAATGACATTTAGAACATGGAATGAGCATTATACATGGAAGAATATAATAGTAAATTATGACCATGATTATGGGGAAATTGAAGTGAAATTGTGAAATGTGGATAATGTAGATAAATGATGATTGTTATCTATGATATTATGAATGATATTACGGATGTTTGGGAGTTGATATGGAATATAGGGGAAGTCATATAAGAAAAGGAAATGCTGCCCAATTTTCTCTAGCTTTAGTAAGCCCGTTCATATAATTGTGTAGCTAATGCTGATACGAATTCTCTTGAAGGTAAAACGCGTGCATTAAAGGAGAACGAGCAAGCAATAGAATAGTTAAACAACAAAGGTATGTGAGGCTAAACCTTTCTTTCTAAGGCATGAATCTTATTGCATGAATTTCCTCCTTTTTTATGAATTTCCCATCTTAAAGAAAACTATGAGTCCTTGTACATGGATAGTCATACGAGAGTAGAGATACACAATGAGTACGACAATGATGATGATAGGCTTAAATCTAAAGAAGTTATAGTCCACGATATAATGTTTCTACGAGGCTAATGACCTTCATACGATTTCCTGCTATTATTCATTGTTGCTAGGCCCATCTTATGATGTTAGTCTCTTTCCCTTCAAGGCATGATTTTCCTCCTCCTCCCCGAATCTCCTAAATTTCGAAGAACTAAGAGTCTACGTTTATGAATAGGCATACGAGAGAAAAATAAGAGATATAATGAGCACGATAGTAATGACGATGAGTCTATAATATGTATGATGACGAGATTATGATGTGAATGATGATGAATGTATGATGTGTGTGATGATGTGATTCCACCGTGACTAATTGGCCGAACACGACCAACACTAGTGTTACACCTTGGAAAATTTCCCTTGGCATACAAGTGAGTAGACTCACGAAGGGCGTGATAAATACGAGGGTTAGATAAGCAAGGAAGAGAAATTGGTAGTCCTAATTAAGATTTCCAAAGACATCCGAGTAAAGTGAGAAAGTTGTTAAGGGAATCGATGTTACAAGTTAGCGCGTTGGACGAAAACTACGAGTATCGGGTTAGTGATACCCTAAGGATGTTATGAAGGAGAGTTATAGTGATCCCTAGGTTGCTAATGAAGTGAGAAACAAGTGTTAAGAAGGTTCCATAAGGATTGGAGATCAAACGAAACGACGAGAACAACTTGGGCGAAAACGTGATTTCCACGACCACTTCCACGGCCCATATAATATTCCACGGATCGTGGAATGGTTCGTGGGATGGGCAGCGAGGAGAGGCTCTGGCTGGTCGTGAACCACGACCAGTTCCACGACCAACACAGGTTCACGAACCGTGGGAACGATCCGTGAAGTCCCCAGACACCGAAATGTTCTAAGTTTATATAAGTGATGCCCACTTCATTTTATTCATTTCCATACACACGACTTCCACCCTCTCCACACCTCTAGAACCTTCCAAGTATCTCACCCACAAGAAAACCATAGAAATCAAAGATCAACAACAAGAAATCAAGTGAATCAAGTGAAGGAAATCTCTTGGAAATCATCTAAATCAAGAGAATCCAGGGAGGTGAAACTAGGGTTTTGTGCAAAGGGTGTACTATCATCTAAGGCTTGTTCCTCCATCATCCAAGGTATGTTTTATAGTATTTTCATAATGTTAAGAGTATTATAAAGTTGAAACACTTGGATTACAAAAGAATACATGAAATGGGTTAGATATGGAAGAATAATGTCATCTTGAATTGGTAGTTGAAATGAATCACGAAAATGGATATGTAGAGATTATAAATGCGTTATAAATGATATCTAGAGCATGAAATAAGCATTGGATGTGAGAGGATACGACGATGGACTTTTAGTCATAATTATGGAAAATTGAAGTGAAATTATGAAATGCGAATCATGTGAATGAATGTTGGTATGTTGTGATCATGAATAATTTATAAATAACGTTTAGACCATGGAATAAGTGTGATATATGAGAAGATGTGATGATAAGTTAAAACCACTAAGGGTGGAAAAATTGGAGGAAATTGGTGGATTTTGCTATGTGTATAAACGAAGATTGTTGGTTCCTAGATTGCGATTATTATTGTGAATGTTTGGGAGCTGAAATAGAATATGGGAAACGTAGTAGAAACAAAGGAAATGCTGGCCAATTTTCCTTAGAAATAGAAGTCCGTTCTTATAAGTTCTTAACTAACGATGGCATGAACTCTCATGAAGGTAACGACGCGATATTGAAGAAGAGCAAGTGAGCTATAGCCTAGCTAAGTGACAAAGGTATGTGAGGCTAAACCCTTCTTTCTATGGCGTGAATCTTACGGGTCTTGTGAACGACATCTTTCCTCTTCCATGAAATCCCCATATTCCACAAGGTCAAGAGTTTAAGATTATATAGAGCTAAACGAGATAAATGATGCATTATAAGTTTATGATGATGTTCCTTGCTTACGCTCGCCTCATACACTAGTCCGCCGAGGTGTGGCCCAGATTGATTATAATTGTCCATAATGAGATCGGGGGTTCACGACCTTACGTCACCCTGATAGAGTACAGTTGATCTTGAGCCTTTTGCGTGTATGATGATAAGCATGTTTTATGAAGAAAATGCCAACGTTGAATTTAAGGATGCTTTCATGATGATTCTAGAAATGATGAAGATTGTAGCTAAAGGTCCCAAGCCATGAGCTTAGGGTTTTTATGAGAACGATTTATGTTCAAAAGTGCCAGTTTATGAATTCCATGACAAAACGAGCCTCACGATCTTATTCTATGTTCCCCAATGATATTTCTTATTTGTAGTCTCATCTTATAATGATTGCTTCTTCGAGGTGAGATGTGATGATCATGATTGTTCCATAAGATGATCGGAGGTTACCGACCTTACGTCACTCCGATAGAGCTATAACTTTTCCTCGGGCCTTGTGCATGCTATGTATATTATATATGTATATGATATAAAAATGTTTTTAGGGGAAGTGGGGGAAAGGAGAGGCGCTATAGACGCGTAGCTACCGATCGGCTAGCATATCATGTTATGTTTTCATATCCGGACGCGGGATACCGACCGCGGGCTGGATGGGTGATGGATCGGGCCGTACGTTCCACGGCATATTTTTTTTATGTATATATGACTATGCATATGATGACGGATGGATGGGCTACACGTTCGTGCGCGCATATGATATAATGCTTATGAGTATGCGTACGTGAATCCGCCTCGAAGAGGCGAGCGATGTATAGTTATTCATTGTGTTATGTCATTCTCTTATCACGTCTTATTTTATTGATGTATGCCTTACATACTCGGTACATTGTTAAATGCGACGTCCTTTTCTTTGACGCGTGTTCATGCCAGGTAGTCGGGGGCGGTCCGGCTCGGTAGAAGCCGTCGGCCCTGGCACGAAGAACGCACTCCATCTTCCGGAGGTGCTACTTAGTTGATCCGTTTTGTGTATTTTGTATATGTCATTCAGTAGAGGCTCGTAGGTACTAGATGTGGGTTGTAGTTCCATGATGTGTACAGTATGTATGTTATAAGTATTTTGAAACAAGTTTTTGTATTACAGCATTATATCTCTAACGAAAAGCCGATCCTCTATTTAAGGTATTCCGATAAAGACGAATGTTTGTTAATTGAGTTAAGAAAGGGTTAGTACGAGCGGTGCTCGGTGGTTAGCCTCGGTACCGTCACGGCCCCTAGTCGGGTCGTGACGAAGTGGTATCGAAACGAGTTCGTCTGAAGTGTCTACGAGCCGTGTCTAGTAGAGTCTTGTTTATCGGTGTGTTGTGCACCACATCCATAAACGAGGAGGCTACCCGGGCATTTAGGAAATACGACCATCCTTCTTCTTAATAGATCGTACGATAGAGCCGTGTTATAAGATTAATCCCTTCCTAATGGTGCGTTATAATTTCGGCAAAGCCGATGAAAGGAAGATGCGGCGCCCCCGAGAAGGGCAAAGGGGTGGTTTACGAAAGGCTTGATCGAGGGTCGTCTACGGGTATAGAGGAAGGTGAACTCCGGATAAGACCCCGCCTCGATGTTCCCATACCCGTCCATGTTTGAGAATCGAAGTCTCGGTCTTAGCCCCGGCACCTCCGTTCCTTCGTCGGATGCTTCGGTTCAAGAGATGAGACATGCTATTCTCTTATTGACTCGGTTGGTAGCCGCTCGGAGCTCGGCGGCAAGATGAGGGTCATGATAACGGGGGGGGGAGAGAGGGAGTTAATCTTTTACGGTCGGATCATGGATTTAGAGGTGTTCCTCCGCGGTTTCCTAGACCCGGATTTGGTGGACCTACGTACTCGGGTCACCCCGAGATCTCAAAGCTTCCAGTTCTCAGATGCAGAGTGGTTCTAGTCAGAAGAGATCATCAGTACCGCGATGTACTCAGTGTCGCAGGTTGCTTGGGGGACCGCGTCGTCGGGGCTCAGATGTTTGTTATGCCTGTGCTCGGCCAGGCCATGTAAAGCGCCATTGCCCTTCGCTACGCGGGTAAAGGTAAAGTTCGGATTACGAAGTGGTAGCGACTCTTCATCACCGACACGCCCTCGAGACCAAGGTCACGGATCTTTGTAAGTAGTGCTAGGGACCGAAGGACGCCTAGCGGTGATCCCGGCATCGTATCCATGCACTCGCCGAACGACGGGATTATGAGTCCTCCCCGGATATGGCTCCGGGGTATATCGTTAGCACCCTAGTATTATCGATGTAAATGCATGTGTTAATAATCCATATAGTAAATGTAATGTGCCTGACAAAAGAATAGTAGACCGAGTATACCTATTTCATGAGGCGGTCCTATATTATAAGAAGGCTTGCGAACGAGACCCGAAGTGTCACCCCGTAGAGTAAATTCGATGCGGGTATAATGAGCACGTGACAAAATTGTGATGTTAAGGATAGCAAGGAGATGCCTAAGGGTGGGCCAAGCCCTATACACGAATACGAGGATGAAGCCGGTAAGCGAACTAGGGAGCGATGAATAAGAAAGCTTGGAGAACCTTGTTAGAGAGAGTTTAGCGGAGAGATTCCTCAACGACCGTGATAATAGTGGCACCTAAGAAGGAATCAGAGGAAAACGATATAGTAAAGTAGTAGTGGCCGTGATTGGTATGATTAAGAGGATGAATGAGACCGTTAGTTAGGCGTAAAAGACCAATACGACGGTAAAGACAAGCAACGACAGCAATGCAATTGGTAGGAGGAGGATCAACACGATAGGAGTGATACGGAATGATCAGGAGGAACGAAACCAGTTTTAGGAAGCAAGGGACGGGTTAATACGGTGGTATATCCTAAGGAGCAAAAGCGATGTCAAGTTAAGAATATGGTTTCTCATACAAGGAGTCAAGGATCGATTACAAAGTGGGAGGAAATAATATAAGCCGCGCAGGAAGGAACAAGAGCGAGAATATAGCAAGGAGGAAATGTATGAACTACGAGTGTCTAAAGAATAGTGGCATGGTGGTTAAGGGAGAATATGTTTCTCACGAATGTCTATCTTAGAGTTAGAAGGAGGGAAGTAAACGGAGTAAAGAGTTGAAGAGGAAAAGATGATCATGAGTTATGGATTTACGGTACGACGATGAAGCGATGGAGTGAAGTTATAATCAAGGATGATAGTGGTACGATGCGGTTATGAAATCGGTGCCAAGCGTAAATGAGAGTAAAAGAGAAGGGCATGAGCAACTAGACCTACTACAAAGTAAGCGTCCTACGGGGTAGGAAGTTACTAATTGGAGCAAATTTAGATTCGGACATATAGCTCTTTGGGTGAGCTAAGTAATGTACGCTTTGCTCGGATTGTTATATTGGGTGCATTCCTTGGTTGTAAGACCGTAAGGTGGATACGTTAAGATCTCATGTATGCATGGGTATAGCTATAGACGGTAGGAATCGGGGTGAGTAAGGCGTAGTGTAGTCAGGAGTACGTGAATTCAAGATCTAAGGGTATAAGTGAAACCCTTAAAAAGGGGGGGAGTGAATAGAAAGGACACTAGTATAAAGGTTGAAACGATGAACCCTACGGGGGTGTACGGAGCTTAAGGTGGTGGAGTAAGGTGACATCCAAAAGCAAGAAGAAGGCGAATAAGGGGCAACCGTGAGTCGGCAAAGACGGCGGAGACAACGACGACGGGTGGAGGTGGATTCACAATTCCTCGAGATTATATTATCCCCTCATTTCTCTCAATACGAATCCCGGATAGAATTTTTGGTGAAGTAAAAGACCGATCACCGAGGAAGTGGTGTCCCTTAAGGTTCTAAATAGCGCTTAGTGCAAGAAACGAGAAGAAAACTTTGCGAAACCCGGTTGCGTGACATGGTTGGGGGAGAGTAGGATCAGTATTATTCGCTTGGTGGGAGCTACTGTTTGCTCTTCGAGTATAAGGGAAACTTTTATCTAGCTTGTGATTGATTTAGTTGCTCCCGAGACCTAATACTCTTTTAGTCCAAACAAAGAGATAGCAGAAGAATATGGTAAATATAGCGGGTGATGGTAGTACGAGAAGAGGGCACGTAGACACAGACACGAGTGAATTATGAGATTAACAGGGATTTTGTCGTGGGATTACCTCATTCCGAGGCAAGGGCATTAGAGGAAAAGTCATTGCGAAGGGTATTGACATCTACATGAACATGACCATAGACACGATATGCGAATGAGCATGATTATGAATGCGAATCGCGCAAAGATTATGTAACTTGTAGACATTTACACGTCGCCAACGAAGTCAAGTAAGTACCTAGATGAGGAGTAAGAGGTAAGATAGGGGCAATGGGGTCATAATACTCCGGCGAGGGAAGGCGTATGATAAACTAAGTTAGAACGTTGAGCGGGGACCATTGTTAGGCGAGATAGGACAATCGCTTAAAATACGACATCAGTATATGCTATACACTTACTCCAACAGCCCTAGGATATGGTAAATGGCGAAAGCGATAAGGTCACGGGATAAAGAGGAAGCGTAGTCCCCGGTATAGTAGGTCTTACGGGATTGTATGCAAGGGGAAAGGTGAATCATGAACTAGACCTACCCTCCATAACTCGATACTTTCGAAATATGTTAGAACCCTAATAGAATCATGTCAATAAATGGTGCCCGAACGACGGAGAAAAGAATTTATAAAAAGGGTACCCATTACCACATTAGATGGGCAAGTGCAAAGACTTTGAAATAAGGGAATAGTTGAGTCAAGGTTGGTAGTAAAACAATAACCGGGAAGAAACACATTCGAGAGAAGAAGAGAATATGAAGGCTAAATACCCGCGCTTAGTCGAAGTATCCGTGAGAAGTTCATGATGATACGGCTAGATCTTAAGGTATGTATGCTCACTTTTGCTCTTTTGGTCGCGTGTGGCCATAGTGTTGTCATTATGGGGCAAGAAGGGGATTGACAAGATGTAGAAATTAAATGAAAGGCATGATGAGGTGTGGTAAGAAAGAAGGAATTAGATCAACCACAGCAAGATTATCCGTACCTATTTCGGCTCGGAAGAGCCATGATGACGCATCGAGATTTAAGGTATGTGTGCTTTTCTTTTATGCAAATGGGTCGTGTGTGGCCAAGTTATAATGCTATTGTGTTGTGTACAGCAGAGGCATATTTATTATGGGTTGTTGTGACGGGGTGATAGTGCCATATTACAGGGGAGACTCTGGCGAAATTTTTCTAGAATCCCCGACGACTTAACATTCGAGGACGAATGTTCCAAAAGGGGGGAAGAATGTTACACCTTGGAAAATTTCCCTTGGCATACAAGTGAGTAGACTCACGAAGGGCGTGATGAATACGAGGGTTAGATAAGCAAGAGAAATTGGTAGTCCTAATTAAGATTTCCAAAGACATCCGAGTAAAGTGAGAAAGTTGTTAAGGGAATCGATGTTACAAGTTAGCGCGTTGGACGAAAACTACGAGTATCGGGTTAGTGATACCCTAAGGATGTTATGAAGGAGAGTTATAGTGATCCCTAGGTTGCTAATGAAGTGAGAAACAAGTGTTAAGAAGGTTCCATAAGGATTGGAGATCAAACGAAACGACGAGAACAACTTGGGCGAAAGCAGTGATTTCCACGACCACTTCCACGGCCCATATAATATTCCACGGACCGTGGAATGGTTCGTGGGATGGGCGCGAGAGGAGAGGCCTGGCTGGTCGTGAACCACTACCGGTTCCACGACCAACCTTGGGTTCACGGACCGTGGAACGATCCGTGGAAGTCCCAGAGGCAATTTGAAATGTTCTAAGTTTATATAAGTGATGCCCACTTCATTTTATTCATTTCCATACACGACTTCCACCCTCTCCCCCTCTAGAACCTTCCAAGTATCTCACCCACAAGAAAACCATAGAAATCAAAGATCAACAACAAGAAATCAAGTGAATCAAGTGAAGGAAATCTCGTGGAAATCATCTAAATCAAGAGAATCCAAGGAGGTGAAACTAGGGTTTTGTGCAAAGGGTGTACTATCATCTAAGGCTTGTTCCTCCATCATCCAAGGTATGTTTTATAGTATTTTCATAATGTTAAGAGTATTATAAAGTTGAAACACTTGGATTACAAAAGAATACATGAAATGGGTTAGATATGGAAGAATAATGTCATCTTGAATTGGTAGTTGAAATGAATCACGAAAATGGATATGTAGAGATTATAAATGCGTTATAAATGATATCTAGAGCATGAAATAAGCATTGGATGTGAGAGGATACGACGATGGACTTTTAGTCATAATTATGGAAAATTGAAGTGAAATTATGAAATGCGAATCATGTGAATGAATGTTGGTATGTTGTGATCATGAATAATTTATAAATAACGTTTAGACCATGGAATAAGTGTGATATATGAGAAGATGTGATGATAAGTTAAAACCACTAAGGGTGGAAAAATTGGAGGAAATTGGTGGATTTTGCTATGTGTATAAACGAAGATTGTTGGTTCCTAGATTGCGATTATTATTGTGAATGTTTGGGAGGCTGAAATAGAATATGGGAAACGTAGTAGAAACAAAGGAAATGCTGGGCCAATTTTCCTTAGAAATAGAAGTCCGTTCTTATAAGTTCTTAACTAACGATGGCATAAACTCTCATGAAGGTAACGACGCGATATTGAAGAAGAGCAAGTGAGCTATAGCCTAGCTAAGTGACAAAGGTATGTGAGGCTAAACCCTTCTTTCTATGGCGTGAATCTTACGGGTCTTGTGAAACGACATCTTTCCTCTTCCATGAAATCCCCATATTCCACAAGGTCAAGAGTTTAAGATTATATAGAGCTAAACGTGATAAATGATGCATTATAAGTTTATGATGATGTTCCTTGCTTACGCTCGCCTCATACACTAGTCCGCCGAGGAGTGTGGCGGATTGATTATAATTGTCCATAATGAGATCGGGGGTTCACGACCTTACGTCACCACGATTGAGTACGATTGATCTTGAGCCTTTTGCGTGTATGATGATAAGCATGTTTTATGAAGAAAATGCCAACGTTGAATTTAAGGATGCTTTCCATGATGATTCTAGAAATGATGAAAATTGTAGCTAAAGGTCCCAAGCCATGGCTTAGGGTTTTTATGAGAACGATTTATGTTCAAAAGTGCCGAGTTTATGAATTCCATGACAAAACGAGCCTCACGATCTTATTTTATGTTCCCAATGATATTTCTTATTTGTAGTCTCATCTTATAATGATTGCTTCTTCGAGGTGAGATGTGATGATCATGATTGTTCCATAAGATGATCGGAGGTTACCGACCTTACGTCACTCCGATAGAGCTATAACTTTTCCTCGGGCCCTTGTGCATGCTATGTATATTATATATGTATATGATATAAAAATGTTTTTAGGGGAAGTGGGGAAAGGAGAGGCGCTATAGACGCATAGCTACCTGATCAGCTAGCATATCATGTTATGTTTTCATATCCTGGACGCGGGATACCCGTATGCGGGCTAGATGGGTGATGGATCGGGCCGTACGTTCCACGGCATATTTTTTTTTATGTATATGATTACTATGTATATGATGACTATGTATATGATGACAGATGGATCGGGCTACACGTTCCGTAGCAACATATGATATAATGCTTATGAGTATGCATGCGTGAATCCGCCTCGAGGCAAGCGGTATTAGTTATTCATTGTGTTATGTCATTCTCTTATCACATCTTATTTTATTGATGTATGCCTTACGTACTCGGTACATTGTTCGTCTTGACGTCCTTTTCTTTGGACGCTGTGTTCATGTGCCCCAGGTAGTCGAGGAGGCGGTCCGGCTCGGTAGAAGCCATCCAGCGGCACGAAGAGCACTCCATCTTAGGAGGTGCTACTTAGTTGATCGTTTTTGTGTATTTTGTATATGTCATTCGGTAGAGGCTCGTAGGTACTAGATGTGGGTTGTAGTTCCATGATGTGTACGGTATGTATGTTATAAGTATTTTGAAACAAGTTTTTGTATTACGACGTTATATCTCTAACGAAAAGCGGATCCTCTATTTAAGGTATTCGGATAAAGACGAATGTTTGTTAATTGAGTTAAGAAAGGGTTAGTACGAGCGGTGCTCGGTGGTTGTCGGTACCGTCACGGCCCTGGTCGGGTCGTGACAACTAGTGGTGCTATGCGACTTTGTGCCTAGAAGGCCGGATATGACCACCACTAGTGGGCTGCGCATGAGGGTTGTTCTTTATGATTCCACCGCGCTGAAAGGCGGGACACGATCGACACCGATTAGGCTGCGTGCGACTACAGGTGCCTAGAGGGCGGGACATGACCACCGGTGGGCTGTATGATGGGTACCCGGACGCGGACTAACGATGACGATGTATGTATGATATGATGACGCGTGTATGA